>NC_088701.1:22890234-23129551 GCF_028017835.1 Emys orbicularis
GACCTCACCTTTGTAGATTTTTCAGTATCAACACCTAGCGTAGCTGGAACAGCGGGAACGGTCAACAAGCTCCTGCCAATTCACCGCTTTGCCTGGCAAAAAGCAGCACCATTGACTTCGTTACATCTCATGCTATTTAAAAAGGCAAAACATGTCTACACCATTCTCCCCTCCCACTCCCCCCCCCAGCCCTCAAACACTGCAGCTCACAGGACAGCATCGAAAACAGTGCAATGTCCTTCCATTTGTGAATCTCCAAGCCCTTTACAAACTGCCCTCAAACCTCCCAGCCACCCATGGAGATACGGCATTAGACGTATTTTAGGAGTGGGGAAACAGACTTGCCCGACCCACGTCACAGCGAGGGAGAGCCAGGGATACACCCCACAACTCCCCGTCAAACTCAGGCCGGCCAATCTACTACCCGAGACATGGCAACAGCCCGCTCCCTGAGGGCCACGCAGCAATACGGTGACAGTAGCGGAAGTAAGAACCTGCAGCTGAGTTGCACAGCTGTTCTGAGGCATTTGTGCCACAACTCACCCCCACTGATTGTGGAGCATTAGGGTCAAGTAACTGCTGCTGCCAGATGGGGTTTGGAACAGACTTACAAGGCAGGTGAAGATCCGAGCGATCCTACTCAGATTGACCTCAGGGATATGCAGTGTAAAAATCCCCAGCATAGGGCCGCTTGCTTTCTCCACCCCCGCTTCTGTGGATACTTTAACCTCGCACAGTGAATGGGACCCAGGGACTGAGCACTTACTGTACCAGAATGTAAAGGACAACCTAGTAACCGTTCTGGCACGAGGATCAGACAGCACCAGAGGGTCAGTTTCTCATGCTAGACATCCCACGCACTGAATACGCCCTCAGGGATTCCTTTGCCTCTCGCCTGTGGTACAGCCAGGCCCGCGGACCCGCACCAGAAGCTATGGTGCTAAAATGACCTGATGACTTTTGCATTGGAATTTGCAATGCCCCAACTCCCTCGGACCAACCCCAGGCAGCGTGAACTAGGCCCTTCGTCCTTCCAAAGGCAGGAAGGGGAGTTTCACGCCCAAGTCTGTTGGGCAACACCCAAAACACTAAGGTGGGGTTTGGATTTGAAGCTCCAAGGATCCCTGCCTTTGGCCAAATGTTTTCTTCCCCACTGTTGCAGAGCATGCTGTGCTCTGTCCAGCAGCCTCCACCCCAGAGGTGGCTGCATTTCAAAGATGCACCCCAGGATGGGGTGCAAGATGCCTTAAAACCTTTTAGGGTGAAATGGATTGCAGAAATGATACAGCCCACATTTCTTCTCTCAAAAACATACTCCCTCCCTGCCCCCCGCAACACCACAGCCCCCAAAACAGCAGACCCATTCTTCTGTCCAAACAGCAGTGTCACTAGTCAATTTTATTTGGAAAAAAAATCAGTTACAGAATATTTCTTGGGAATTTTGTTTCAAACTTTTCACAACCAGAATGGTTTTTCTTGTCTCAAGAGGTACATCTTTTTCCAATGTTATTTAAAAGTAAAAATAGAAAATTAAATAAACCTCCAGCAAGTCTTAGTGGTTTATAAATCAGAATTGTGAATGAGAAAGATTAGCCCTGCCCTTCCTTTACCGAAGGCAATATACAGTGTATTGCTTATAAATGCTAAAATGTTCCCCTTCAGGAACAAGACATCTTTATTTCCCCTTAAGCTCATGGTTAACATTTGGAGCAGCCTAAGCTAAGCCAATCTGCGATTTCAGTCTTGGACAGGCATGTCTCGCCGCCACTTCAGTGTGTGATGGGAGCTACCCTGCACCCCTTCAGAATCTAGCCCACAGTATCTCTCTCACTACCCCACCCCCTACAAGAGCTGGGCACAGTTTAGAAATGGGAGCAGACAGTTTGTAGACAGATGGAAAAATCTCATTTCCTTTTATTGACGTAAACTTTGGTAGCATTTGCAAGGTTCTTTTTCTCGTTTAAATTTTCAAACTCAAATACTGCCAAGGAAGCACTTGACCCAAAAGCACAGGTGCGCTCATCAGAAAGGTATTGTTAACAGGCAGGAGGCCTTCCAAGCCAGCTACAGTAAGTGCTTAGACAGAGACCTGGCTGGATAACAAAACCCCCACTCGGAGCCATACAATTCAACCGGACAGCTTTAACAAAAAGACATACTATAGAAAAGAGATTCCCAGGGGTGAAGTCTAGCCCAGGTCTGCTCACTTCTGCAGCGTTTCCCGGATTCTTGTATGGCACAGAAGGGTGTGTGGGGAGGAGAGGGGCATTCTTCTGAAAAAGCCGACTGTATATGACAAAAGCAGCGGCAGCTGTTTTGGTGTATGGGCGTGGGGGGGGGGGGGGGGGGGGGGGGGGGGGGGGGAGGGAGGGAGAAGAACGCTGAACTGCCCCGTGACGTTGGGAAGTTAAAAACGCTGGCAAGGTACTGAACTGAAGCTGGTGGGCGCTCCAGACGCTTCTTGCCCTTAGGAGGAGTTTTGCAAGGGGTTAGTGGGGAAGAATGGCTCGAATTGAGTGCTTCCTTCCTTACGTTATGACAGTCTCAATTAAAAACAAGCTTATCACACCTGTGTATTAAAAATAAAGCTTAGACCACAAACCAACGCAAGTCAGAACTCAACAGGCTGAATGGTCTACGGTCTTGGGGGGGGAGGGCATAAAATTCCATACGACTTTCCCAATTTTAAATATACAGACTAAAAAAAGGGAAAAATTCCACACCAAGGTAACAGTTTGAAGTAGAAGAGAAACGTCCTTGCAGGAAGGGGGAGCATCCCTGCTACCGGCTCCCTAAGCACATGGCGCTTCTCAGGCTTCAATCGGTTGGTTGTCAGATGTGACCGAAGATCCCACCCCCGCCAAGAGGGATCAGAAAATCTTGAAAGGGAGAAATGAAGAAAGGGAGGAGGAAGAGGAAAGAATTGCTGTCTACACTCCCTCTCTTGGGATGGGTAGTCACTCACCTCTTTAACAAGCACAAGTAGTATCAAAGGTTAGAAAGAGTGGGGGATAGACTAGTTTTTACTCCTGGTTTTATTATTTTTGTTTGTTTGTTTGAAAGCAGTCTGAAGTTGCTGAGCGAATCCTCCCTCAGAGCAGAGTCAATTGGAGCTGGCTGTTGTCAGTGGGAAGTCCAGGCTGTCTGTCATTGGGGGTGTAAAGAGACAGCACTAGATTTTTGTTTCTCGTTTTTTGGGGGGAGCGTGTGAGAGACTCGGGTGCTACATGAGGGGAGCTGGAGCCGTTCAGTCGCCGGCTTCGTTCTCTTCTGCTGTTTCTCCCGTGGTGGCGTTCTCTGCGTTCTTAGATGCCTGCGGAAACGAACCCAAACAGGGATAAGTGATTCTGCTTCAGAGGGGAGAATCGCCAACTAATTCTGGAGAGAACCTGAAGACACGCAGGCCCACAGCACCCTGGAGTCGCCCACCCTGCAATACTCCATTTTCCCTTTCGAAGGCCAACCTCCACCTGGCTCCCCCCCACCAGACGCAGTTCATCTCCTGTCGGGAGCACTGGGCATCTCTTCCCTTCCCAGGAGCTCTCTGATGTTGGTGCAAGAAGAGTTCTCTTCTGCCACCCAGAAAAGTCTCGTGAAGCTCTCCACCTTATCAGCAATATCAGCCGGTCAAATCTCAGCTGAGCTAGTCCCTTTTCCTGCCGACATCTCCCAGGGTGCAGCTCTGCCTTCGTACCTGGCTACAAATCACTAGGTCTCAATGACTCCAGATCAAGGCTGATCCGTTTACAAGCAGGAAAACAACCTCTCTACCTGCCACTGCAGCAAACTCACTCTGGGATCTGAGAGGCATGCTGGGTGCTTTCTGGCCTGGCCAGTGGTAAAGATTCTGCTGACCAAATTCTGCTTTCAGTTACACCTGTGCATCTGCACTCCAGACGAGGGGCGGTAGTCACCCCCCCCCGCCAGCGCGAAAGCAGAATTAGGGATGGAGCGAATAATCCCATTGACAACACATGAGCCGGAACAGAATCCATTTCCCCTCTTCCACAGCCGTAAGAGCTCTGCTAGGCTAAGAGGAGTCAAAATATCTTTTTGCTAAGGCCTGAGTGGAAAGTTTGGGGTCTCCCAAGATGCAGTTAACCTGTGCGTGTGTGTGACCCAGCCATTATGAAGTGACAACTAAGTTACCTTCTTTTTCTTCTTTTTCTGGGTCTTCCGGCTGGCGGAGCTTTGTAGCAGTGCCTAGGAAGAGGAAGAGAAGGTAAGCAGCTGGGACAGAGACGGTTTTTTTTGCTCCGACTGGGGGTAAAGGGAAATTCCAATGTAGCAAAACAAGCCTTTGCCAGCCATAAAGGAACAGCGGCACGTCCTGGACGGCTTGGGCTGGGCAATGACACTCGCCATGCGCAGCCTCTCTGGATCCCCACGGCCGTGCAGGAAAGGACGACACACCCGGGACCAAGCAGGTGCCACTTGTGGCCGAGGCGGGAGACTTGTGGGGAGCCAGCTGGAGCTCATGCAACTCCTCTTTGCTCTGAATGCTGCTGCCACCTTCTCACATGCGCAGCAGAGCCACGCCCCCAGACAGCTCCAGCTGGCTCCGCTTGGCTTCAGAACTAGGCGCTCAGCTTTCGCCTCAAGCCTGCACGCTCTGTCTCCGCAGGCGCTCGGCCTCTCTGCGCCTCACAGCCCCTGCCTTACAGGGGGGTTCTACAGATCCAAACAGCTGAGAGAGAATAGAGACCAACCCACCACTCCGAGGGGGCTAGCAAAGAGGAGAGGGGACTGACCAACCTGCAGTCTCCTATCGAATCGCGTGCCCTCACGCCCCCCCAGGCGGTGAGCTAGGTCTGGTTCTGGCCCATGTGGCCCAGAAACAGGCGACTCATGCGTTTCTATGCACTTCAGGGAAGCAAACGCGTTTCCTCGGACTGACCTTCAGTTCTGCATCCTGAACCTCAAACTCGGATTTGTAGCGCTCCGGCTCGAAGGGGCCGCAGGTTATCCTCATGGGACCGTTGGGCATTAAAAGCACTGTGAATTTGAACTGGGCGACAAACTCGCCTGTAAAGCAGGAGTCATAGTTAGAGCCACCACACTGGACTCCACCTTGACAGTGGGGGAACAGCGCACAACCCAAAGTCCACCTTGCTTTCCCGCCGTCGCGTCTGCCCGGGACAATCAGTAAACTGCACCGGCAGTGTTTCAGTGGCGTCCCTCCCGCTCAGGGCAGGATCGTTCCTGAACTAGGTCCTCCCGGCTAATCTTTACGTGAACCAAACTGACGGCACGTCCATCACCCCCCCGGGGAGACTATCCCCCAGGGTCCAGCAGATCTCACCACTGGGATTATTCTTACGCAAGACCTGGCAGCCAAGGGGTTAAGAGCTACTTAAGGAAGAAATCTCCTGGTTCCTTGAGAGCAGGTGTCTGCACATCACCGCCCTCCAGGGAGGTGGCTACAGCGGGAACCTGTCCGAGCAGAGCCCCGGAGGGGACCAGCCCCTGTGCTCTCCTGCAAGCCCCCCCCCCCCCCCCCCCCCCCCATCACTGGACTCACCTTCCTTCTCATAGAGGACATTGAAAGGCTGGAGCAGCTCGTGTTTGGCGCATTCCACCACCCCCATCCTAGCCTTCTTCTCATCCTCAAACGCCCTGTGAGAAAGGGAGAGAGCCACGGACCTGAGCCTCTGCCTCGCTTGCTGCTCTAAGGATCGCACAACCGACGACCGTTTTCACCAGAGGAGGGGGAAGCGCTGCGAGCCAAGTTACAGACCCAACCCTGCTGCCTAACTTCCCGCCGGGGGGTTTGGCTGGAGACGTTACTCAGCCATTCCCCGACTAGAGGCCAGCCTGGCTGTGGTGTGTTGCTGGTGGACGGCTGGCAGTGCGCAGATGAATGCTCAGGAAGGTAACGGAGCGAAGTGAACGCAAGACGTTAGTTTAGAATCTCAGAAAAAGCCACCACTCTGAGGCACAAATGGAGCATTAACCTGGGAGGTAATTTCCTTTTGCTAAAGTGCACATCAGTCAAAAAAGGGGGCTTGGGACTACCCTGCGTCCTTACACAGCTTTGACTCCACTCTCTGTGAATACAACAGGACTGGTCCCCTTGTATTTCAGCTGCAACACCCCCGCAAAGGCACAGGAGGGTCTCAAATCCTCATAGGGGTCTTAATCTCCTGGCCAGGGTGAAACATCAAAGTCAATTCCATCCCCTCCCTATGGCTTGTCCAGCCGCAGCAAACCCCGCCAGAACAGCCCCCTCTGTGACAGAGCAGCTGTCAATAGCCAGGTGAGGGCTCTTGCAAGGCCCCTAGTCTGGGCAGATGGGGAGGCCGTGAAAGGAAGAAGAGAGAATACCTGAGAGTAAATGGCATAGTATCAAAGCGCCTCTCCACCTCGCTGAAAAAGGCACGAGAGGTTTTCATTTTCAAGCCGTACTGCTTGGAGGGGTCCCTTTTGTAAATGGTAGTTCTCTGGCCAGCATCCTTCGCCTAAAAACACAAACAAGGTTCAAACACAACCCACAGATAGGCCGGGCGGACAGTAGGACTGAGTGCATGCTGGGGCTTCGGTACCGCCGGAGGGCTTTACTTACACACACACTTACACACACTCCCAGCCCTCCCCGAGGGGGCTCCATTTTACACACAGGGAAATGGAGACCCAAGGAGGTGAAGTGACTGCATACAGAGATGGAGCCTGGCTCCCCATGCCACGCTCAGATCAAGGGGCCATTCTGAAGTCCCCATGGGCATAAAGTAACAGCCTGCTGAAGGACACTCACCTTCCCTTCCCCGGTGCTGACAAGCACGTCAATGGCGTAAACTTCATGGACCTCAAACTCGGCTTTTTCATGATCCTTCCTAGGTGGGAGAGGTTTGGCGAGTGAGCAAAGTGAGATCTCTACAAGGGAAAACATCCCCCTTCACCCTAGTAATATTGCTGTACAGAGCTGGGAGGTGGGGGCACAGAGCACCACAAATGCACGTGTGGCGCTTTACACAGCAATTAGGGGAGCGTAATCAAATCAACACACAGGAGACAGAGGCAAGGCTCCATGGAAGTGCTCTGCAGCGGTTCTAGAGATCTGCTAGACAACCATCATTCAGGAAATTCTTCGCTGCCCCAGCCACCAGAACCATCTTCAATCATTAAGATGGAAGGGACTTTAAGAAACAAGTTTATTTTTAATCACTTATGCTGTTTACTCTCTGCACTTCGCTCAGCCTAGAACACAGACGGGTCATTTTCACTTCCAGTACGTCTTGCATTAGCTCAGCAAGACTGCAGCTTACAGATCGATTTTAATTGAAGATATTTTAAACAAATGTCACAGAAACTTTTCTAGTCAAATTTATTCTCTGTTATTTGTATGGTAGCACCTAGGTGCCCCAGGCATGGACCAGGGCCCATTGTGCCAGGCACTGTACAAACCCAAAACACAAAGATGGTCTTTCCAATGTACGTAGATTTTAGATTTTAAAAACCCCAAAATCCTCAATGTTGGGTCTAAACAACCAGAACCTATCCCTGAAGGAAAGGGAGGAGCTGGTAGAAGGGAAGGAAATGGGTCCAAGATGTGACTGAAAATGGCAGCCTATGAGAACTAATTTGATTGGGTTCAATCTAGTTCCTGGTGAACTCGTGTCCACACCATTAAAGCAATCCACTGTCACAACTGGGAATGGTTGGCGATTTTGCTGGCAGTTGCAGAGACCAAGGACTGACTTGGTGATGGGGACACTTTCTAGAACGACCAGCTGACTGCACAGATGCCAGCGAAAGGTTTAGGGGATAACAACCTTCAGTCACTACCTCCCATCCCAAGCTGTCAATGCAGAGCATCACAAATTACCTTAATGTAAGAAAAACACCTGCTATCCCACCCAGCCAGGTACCACAGGCCAGGAACTAGAAGAGAGAGGTGATTCTCACTGCAGATCTGGTCTCACACCCCCTCGCAATGCTGCTGATAGAAGTGACAATCCCGGAGAGGAGACTTACTTTTGCTGGTCTGTAGGGTTTTGGATGATAGTTTTCTCTCCATCAATCACGTGCTGTTTCAGCTGGTGTGACAGCATCCCTGCCAAGTTAGGAGAATCCATTAGCACCTCAGAGCTGCAAACCAGCTACAGAGTGACTTGCATTATTAACGCTCCAAGAAGGTGCCCTTAAGCTTTCTGCTAGAGGGAGAACGGCAAAGCTAAAATTTGAGACCGTTTGCCTTTCTACCACCCCCTCTGTCCAGGGATCTCAAACAGCTTCATTCATTAAGTTACACAACTATTCTGTGACAAAGCAAAGGTCCCCACGTTAAACGGTCCCAGGCACAGCCACAGATAGATTCCTTTGTACAACTTCCAACACAACAGTCTAGCCACTGGACTACACCGGCTCAGCGGTAACTCCAGGAGGACATGGTCTAAGCCCTCCCTAAAATCACGCAGCATGTGTTTTAAACAAGCTGACATTCTTCTTTTCAGTCTCTGTAGCCTGGGACATCAGCTACCAGGAGAATCAGCAGTTGCATGGGGATTACCGGCATCCAATGTCTCGAACGACGCATTCTTGAGCGTCTCCAGGGATGCATGGAGGCAGAAATGTTTTTGCCAGTGTTTAGATTACTTATGTCCCTCCTGCACAGTCTAGCGAATGGGGCATTCAGCAAATACTTTTGGGCTTAACTCAGTCTCCCTGTCTGCTTTGCAGTACATGTTAGAATTCAGATTTATCAAGGAAAACCAAAAGGCCATTTCTAATCTGCTTCCCAAGTCACCAGCCACAGCAAGGGAACTAACAGGTCTCCATTTTGGAAGGACTGTGGCCGGTGGTGGCAGAGATCACCGCCGAGGCAGAAAACAGCTCCATTTGTTTTCATAAACCGGGTCCTTATGCTGCTGCTGCTGCCAGTGACTGGATAATTAAGGCACCCGACTGTTTCCAAAACAGTGGCTGCTTAAACTCCCTTGACAGTGTGAGCAGCCGCCTCCTCACTGCAGCCGAGGTGATGTTTTTCTCCCAGAGCACGGAGCAAAGCATTGGCGAGACCTACCCAACATCCCACGTACCAAACAGCCCAGTCTTGGAACTGCAGCTCTCTGCAGCGAGCGGAGAGAACAAGCCTGCTACAGTATGTCCTGGGATTTAACTGATTAGTGGCGACATGATTTGTTGCTGAAGTAATTGACAGCCACATCACTACGTGAGCAAACCAACAGGATAACAGAACCTGTCCAGACATTTGTGTTTATAATTTTGACAGATAATTTCCATGTTTATATTTAAGCATTTACTTTCAATTTTTATCCATTTAAATGTTCACAGCTGCAGGAGTTTATCGGGAGGTCAGACAACAATTATTTAATGATGGTAAAAAAAACCCAAAGCTTATTAACCACTACAACACAAATTTGTCAACCTCACATGTCCAAACACACAAAGTAACTGTTCTTAAATCAAACTCTAAGTCAGAGGTCCCCAAAGTGTGGAACATGGGGGGGAGGGCGCAGCAGGGCCCAGACCAGCCCCCACGGGAATGGGAAGCACTACCCAGCCCCTCCCCACCCCCAGCTCTGCTCCAGTCACACCCCCAGCCACGTCCCTGGCCCCACGCCAGCCCGCAGCCTTGGCCACTAGCCGCAGCCCCACTCCAGGACCCACCCCCCAATCTGCGGCCCCCTTATCCCTGTCCACAACCCCCTCCAAGACGCTCCAGGGGAGTGCGGACAGGGGTAAGGGAGGTAGGACCCTCAAAAGTTTGGGGACCACTGTTCTAAGTTGTCAAGCACCCCTTTCCTTTCTTACTTTGTCAATCTGTACAATTCAGTTACCCACCAATGAACATTTTTTTGGTTGGTTTGTCTGCATATAGTGAAACTGACGTTTACTGATAGGAATCTAACCCTTCCAAAGCTAAACCTAACTGAGAACTGTGAGCTCAGCTCCCAAGCACCTTTTCAAACATTATGGTCTGATTTGTCTAAGATGCTTCCAAAGGCAACTTACCACTCTCCGGTTCAGAACGGTATTACTGAAAAAACGCCAACCAGTTAACGATTGACGGGAGCCGTTCACATATATTGCCTTATAGCATCGTTCAGCAAAGGCTCCCCGAGCAATTTATAAACATTCCCTCACCTACACAGTTAAACATCTGCATTGTACCAACGGGCAAACTGGAGGTACAGAGGTTAAATGATTTCTGCCAGGTCTCACAGGGAGCCTGCAGCAGGCTTGGGGGAGAGTGCACCAGAGTCCTGATCCGTGACAGACATGGAGCTGTGCTCATAACCATTAAATGCTTCCCAAGGTTTTGAACCGAGTAGGCCAGGGCTCCCTGCACCTTTACTTCTCCTCTGGCTGTCACTTGCTCTGAGCTGAGCAAGGCCTTACCTTCGATAGGCGTGCAGTTAAACGAGTGTGCTATTTTGTTCCAGGCGTCTGTCACTTGTGTGTTCTGCGGGAGTATGAAGACAGGAGAACAAGTCAAGATTTTAAAATTCAAGCCACAGACACACCAGAGATTTCATCTGTGCTCTGCAATGAAACCAGTGCATTCTCTAACTGAACAGCTCCTGCAACATCCCCTAACATTTAGGGAGCTGAAACAATCGCAGGTTGTGTGTTATTTCATACCCGCAAAAATGACAAGGTAACAGCAAAAATACAAATCCAGAAGGAAAAGAGGTGTTTTGAGCTATGGCAATGGTCCAAAGTCCCCACGGCGCTAGGCACTGTACACACACATTGTAGGAGACAGATCCTAATCTACAGTGCGGATACCACTAGGATAAACCAAGCATGGAAGAAAGGACTGGAGCATTATCCCCATTTACAAACAAGGAGCTAAAACCCAGCAAGATTAATTCACTTGCCACACATCACCTAGTAAGTCGATATGGACGGGGGCTGGTAACATGGATGAAAAGAGAATGTCAACAGTGCTTGAGAAGTGTGAACCCCAAGGACAGAAGTGTGGTTTAGGGCCCCAAGGGAGATGGTTATGAGGAATGGCATGAAATCAAGAAAGAGAAATTTAAGCCAATTATTAGGAAACATTCCCGAACAGTGACCTCTATTAGAATGTGACAGTCTCCCAAGGAAATTGGTGCAAGCCCCATAAATCTTATATTTAAATGATAAGCCCTCTGGGGCAGGGACTTTTTTATTCCATTTGTACAGCACCAGGCACAACGGGGTCCGGGTCTACATTTACCACTTCGGTAATACAAATAAATACCAATAAATAAGCGAAGGACAACTGTGCAATGAGGAGAATGGATGGGTTAGAGCTGACCTAGGACCTTTGCCATCTTTAACTTCTAGGATTTTATTGCTTCTCATTTTGACTAGAAGTTTCTCCTTGGAGAAATCCAAGTTCCTCCTTGGATAAACACTGACTTTCTACGGAGATTAAGGCACAGCGAGACATGCCAATTGACCTCGGTCACTGGGCCACCATCTTGATGTAAATTCCAAGATGCAGCCACTGTGAAAGAGAGATGCAGAAGCTAGTCTATTCCTTGGGTTTCATACTTAGCTGGAGAGTGAAACCTGTGCACGTCCAAAGTATCTGCAAAACCCAAGATGCAGGTCACAGACACAAGCCAGCAAGTGTGACAGGTTCACTCCCTCTGGCTCTCTTGCTCACCGCGCCTCAAACTGAAAAGCAAGCCACCAACCCAGTTAAACAAGGTTCATCTGCTCCTTCCTGGAGGGCATCTGACCATGCAGTCTGCTGCCAGTGACTCGTAACTCTTCAAATGTGCTCAGCGGTCTTCAGGGAGGGACCGACAAGCAGTAGTACCAAGCCCTTGTGTATAACGATGGCTTCTTCCCAAGTAGAGCTCAAATGCTGCTGGACAGTTAACACTGCGTACAGCATTAAAGCCACAGCAACTCACTCCGCGTAGCTCGTGCTCACCCCAGAATGCGGCTCAGCTGTCTACGGCCAGCTGGCTGTAGTTTCCCCACACAGTTGATCCACCCCTTCCAGAGAAGGTCACAGCTTTCTATTTCTACAGAGCAAGGGTAGGGTCTGCGTGTGGGTTCCTGATTCTCTAGATACACCTGGGCAGCACCAAACCATTCTCACCTGGTTTCCGGGTTTTACCAAGCGCAGGGCAGCTTCAGCACAGAGGTGAGCCGCTTTGATGACATCAGCTTTACGACCCGTCACCGGGGTTTCCTGGAAAAAGTTGCCTGTTTTTGAAACATGTCTTTTCTCCACTCTCTAGGATGAATTCTCCGCTAGTGGGAGCTCCAATCTGACCCCACACTGAAATCCTCCATCCACAATACGGCAGGACGCCCTTCCTTCCCTCCCACTTTGCTAACCAATCTCAGGCTAAGCATGGAAGGGACCCTGAGGAGAGAGGAGTTCAAAGTTCCCAACCTATTCAGTCATCTCCGCTCTGTCAGAGGGGCTAGCTACTGCCAGCTGCAGCTGAAATAAATTTAAAAACTACAGGCAGGAGCGCTGTATAATGTGTCTGACCCCCAGAACTACACAGGACAAAGCCCTGGAGATCGTCCTTTAGCAGCCAGGAGCCTGGACAAGATGAGATCTAAGGGCTCTTTTCCAACTCCGCTTTCTACCATCTAGCCCTAATATCAAGTCAACATGTTCATGAGGGAACTGCTGCCCCCAGGAGCTTGTCTATGATTCACTAACATCCTCCTCCAAGGGCTACAGGTAAAAACAGGAGTTTAAAGTTTGTTTACATTAAAAGTTTATTCAAATTTTACAAATATATTTTTCCCTAGATGGCAAGTCCCCTGAATGCTATTTGCGTACGTGACTTCCCAATGCCACGACAAATGGGCTGTGCCATCAACCACCCACGTCCTGCAAGCACCTCCATCAACACACACCAGACCTGTACATGTCACACTGCCCCTGAGTAAATACAGCCACTTACAAGCCAGTGTGCTGCAAGTTCAGGCAGGAGAAGTGTGTAGTGGGGACTGGGTCCTGCAGTCATCTAACTTGCTGTACAAATCACCTGAGCTTAGAGCTGCAAAGGTGAACACAGCAGCCTCCTGTGCTGGCAGAAGGAACATGATTCTCCACCTTAGCCAGCAGGGTGCAGCAAGTCCAGTTTGACCAGTCTGCTCCATGCACCCAGGACACTGTCCTCTCACACTCTCCCCACAGATCAGCCGGTAAGTGGAGTTCATCTGCAGCAGCTCAGCTAACATTGGATTTGTTTCACATGTTGTGTTTGATCTACTTTAACGTTCAAACAGTTCAGCATCCCGGCTTCTCTAAGGTGAATAATGATTAATTGTTTTTAAACACGGTTTCTGTTAATGTTCTCCAAACACATCGATGCACAGACATCTGCTCTGCTGCCAATGTCAGGTGCTCTCTCTGCAACCAGGGGCACTCAAGCGTGGGCTTTTATATCCTGCTTTTGCTGAACCTCACCTGATATGAAAGTAGCGTGGGAGAGCTCTCCGCTCAAGCCATTGGCAGAAACCTACCTTCGCTGCATCGACGAGAAAACTGTGCGCTACATTTGCTATGAAGCCATCCACATGGACTCCCAGGTCACTAACACAAAGAGGAAAAACAGGATTAGTTGCAGGCAGGGCCGCCTGGCTCAAGAAACTTCTTTATGGCCTCTAAACACATTAGAGGAACAGGGTATGTTTCAAATGCATCACTTGCCTGGCCAATACTTCCTAGAGTTAGCCAGTTTGTAAACGCACTTAACAGATCAAGCAGCAGTAAACTCACAATAACATAGCTCAGACACTTACATCTTGACCAAATCTCCGTCTTTGAGGATATAATCCTGGTCACTCTTCAAGGGGGAGAAGTGACAGACACAGTTATTTACCGATATACTCGTCGGGAAGGCAATACCTATGAACAAAAGGAATAACAGTGAGATCGCACCTGCGTGAGACCTGTGTGCACTTCAGAGATACGGACCCTGCTGCCATGTACTAGAAGGCACCATGCAGGCAGCACCCCATGTTCCATCACACAGAGCAGCCAACAATCTGCACTTGGGGATCCAAATGCATACGTGATTCAAAGCCTCAACCTGCCGCTCACATATGCAGGATACAACCAGGAGTCTAGTTTGTTAGTTTCTTCTGATGCACCAGAGAATAAAGTGGGACAAAAATATAGAGCTGCACTACCTCATGCTGTGACCTCGGCAGCTTGCTCAAGCTAAGCCGGGCCTGTCAGTGCCCAAAGAGAGATCGCCAAGAAGCAAGGAATTCCCTCAGACATCAACGCATTAGACTGTTCTAGGGATCACCGTGCTGCTGGAGGTGCCATCTTTCAGAGGAGATGCAAAAGCACTGTCTTGATCACTTGTAGTCATTAAAGATCCAACTCAACTAATTATATTTGGAGTAACTAGAACTCCCCCTGCAGCTTTCAAGGGCTACAATATTTAGTTTTACCTCCTGTCCTAATCTCATCAACAGCACACACCAATAGCCCAGAGTGACAGACATTTGTGTGATTCATTTAGTATGCATATACGCTCAACTCTCTGGGATCTTTCAGGAAGAAAGTCACTGTGGAGAATCAACATTTGATTACTATAAACTCAGGCATCTGCCTTGAACTTGGGTAAAACAAGTCAGCTCTAGAAGAGAACCAGTCTCTTGATCACTTGTTTTTAACTGTCCCTATTGCGGTTTTAATTGTCTACGTTGCAGGTGATATGGGAGATACGGATGTAGTACATTAAAACAGAGTGCTTTCCTCAGGAACAGAACTCCGCTCGTTTGGAGCGTGTGAGACTGAAGCAAAGCTAAACAGGTCAGCAACTCTTACGACATACAAGTAAGGAGACAGCAAATCAATTGAGACCACAAGACAATATGGTCTGAGGGTCGGAGCACAAGTAAGGAAGTCATGAATTTCAAAATTCTTATCTCAGCTCTGCCTAGGACTAGCTGTCTCCTATTCGGGGAAAATCAAAGCCTCTAGGGTGTTTGTCTCCTCAGCTGAGCACCGGCCAGGACTGCTGAATGGCGTACAGTGCTTTTAAAACCAAAGCACTGAAGTACCAACATAGATCAGTTGGGGTTTGATGCTGACTTTTTAAGCATTGTTCTGTGCTCTGGGCACAACCCTTTGGCCAAAAAACAGAACAAATGTTTGCTGCATCTCCCAGCATCAGACCAACTCCAGCCCAGACAGACAAATGCGGAAGACCTGCATTTAAAGCAATCATCTTTCTCTCAAGAGACCTCAAATATCCAGGGCCAGGAACCATGACGCTCACCATGGCTCTTTACATAGCCATGGAAATCTTGTGAAAATTACAGACCAGCAAGTACGGTAGACAAGGCATTTATCTCCAAAACAAATCTAGTTTGTCTGAATGGGCGTGGCTAATTCAAGCGTGAAACTCAAACTAACCAGTGCTGTGTGGTAGCTGTTGTAGACTGTTCCTTAGCAGAAAATTTGGGGTGAGAGTGATAAGCATGAAGCCTGGAATTCAGCTTTCAGAAACAATCTTCATTATGCATTTCAGTAGTTTCACTGTATGGTGTGATGTAAACAAACAGAAAAGGAAAGAGCCCTGCATTGAAAAAGGAACCCTTGAAACTGTACTTTACCTTTTTTCATTTCTTTCTCCTTCTTGAAGATTTTGCCAGTCTCTTCCATGATCATGGCATCCCCTTTCTCACACAGGCTGAGAACAGACCCTCCAGATTTAGCTGCTTCAACCACTGCGCGCAGGACCCCTGGGTTCAAACACACAGTGTTGTTGAATTTGAAATGGATGCGTTGACTAAAAAACAGCCAACAACTTAAAAAAAAAATGTGACCCTTCATAGATGACAGTGCTGCACGAAGGATTAAAATTGATGGCTCAACTTTTCACTGCAAGTGAGTACACCAAACATGCATAAATTTGATTATTTTTTACAACTGGCATCCATGGACTCTGACTCAGGAAGTCCAGCAAGCACTACCTGGCTCTGATTGCAAGAACATGTGAACTAGCACAGCGATGTGCACACATGAAGTGTTGAACTGTAGATGCCCTTGAAATGTCAAACACCTGTCCACTCCCACCTACACACACAGCAAGGTCTGTTTAATAAAGGAGTCAAGTGGAAGCAGCACTGTTCTCCCACATTCCTTCCCTTCAGAAGTCAGGCCTATAGAAAGAGGTTCAAAAATGACCCAGGAGACTGTGTGTGTCACACATCAAAGGAACAAGGGCTGCTATTGTGGGTTTCAAGGACTATTATATATCGTTTCTCATTGGGACAGGTCACTTGGCACCAGAGTTGGCAACAGCACAGAACAAGTGCAGCTTAGCTACCTACATTAGTCTTACACTTTGCAGCCACCTTCCTGCAACTGCACATAGAAGCATTTCAGAACTAACCCTTTGCTTCCTTTCACTCTTCCTAGCACGGCTAACTTCGTAGACAGTGTGCCGCACCGGAGGTTACAAAATGCTATATTCCCTAATCACAAAACATTGCATGGATTTGGTTATGGAGGTATTATAGTTTTGCTTTTCGAGCACTTCAAAGGGCTTTATCAGGATGCTGAGATCCCATCACAGAATACAAGTTACATTTCTCTCTATTTTATAAATGGCTAAAAAATATTTGAAGCATGGGGCTGTTTCTGAAGTACTCTAGCGTCACATCTGTGAACAAATCTTGCTTGCCTTACTCACAAAAGCAGCCCCAGGGAAGTCTCTGGGATTATTTGAGGGTGAACAGCAAACAGGTTTGCGCATTAGCCAATAGTCAGTATGTACAGGCACTGGGAGCCAGGGCTTTCCTTCTGTTCCCAGATCTACCTCTGGCTGTATGCCATTGCTTCACCTCTGGGCTTCATTCCCCCCCGACAAAGTGGGATAATTCTTATTGGGAGCTGGGACGCTTACAATTTTGTAAAGTGCTTTCAGATCCCTGGTTAAAAGGCATTTGCTCAGAAATATTTTGCCCAATTTCTCCTACGTGGGGGAAAGAGCCTAGTTAATGAATTAAGTAAAAAAAAAATTTGTTTCCTCATACAATCACCTTTCCATGTACTACATAAACTGTCCGGTGGCACCTTAAAGACTAGCAGATTTATTTGAGCATAAACTTTCGTGGGTAAAAAAACTTCACTTCTTCAGATGCATCTGAATACTAATCTGGATGCATCTGAAGAAGTGAAGGTTTTTTACCCACGAAAGCTTATGCCCAAATAAATCTGTTAGTCTTTAAGGTGCCACCGGACTCCTTGTTGTTTTTGTGGATACAGACTAACACGGCTACCCCTGATACATAAACTGTGAATTTGGAAGTGGGGTTTTTAAGTATATCTAAAAACCAATCACAAAAACAGTATTTTATGTATGCCATCATGTTGTGAAGAAGGGGCAGCTTGAAAATATGAAGTGTTAAAATTCACACAGAAGCAAAACAAATGGCGATCAATATCCATTAGGGAATGGGAAAGTTACAAAACCGTTTAATAGCACTGGCCAAGGAATATCTATTAACTGTACTCTGTACTTATACACTGCCTCATTCCATGAATTAAAATAACTTTACATCATTATATACATGTACTACGTTGTCAAGAAATCAAGAGAAAACTCAGGAAAATGTAAAACCTTCTAACTATTCTGGATTTTAAATGTTTTACTTGTGATGTACAGAAAAATACCGTGACCATTTTACTTTCCCATGAGGAGTGTCCCCTACATGCCATTAAACTGATCAGAACAGATTTAAACATTTTATTACAGCTAATGTTAAAAAAAAATGATATAATACATAGATTGAGAAAAGAGTGTCTGTACATCTGGGTATAGTGCTTACATTATCCACAAACACAAAGCTGGTTTTTAAAAGTACATAATCAGCAATAACGCAAATTTAGGTGAATAGATTGAACAATACAGTTTAGATATTAGAATCCAAATACTCGGGGAACGTCACTCATGAAAACTTGTACAGAGATTTGGTTGTGGAAAGCCAAATATATCAATGAGTGGAGACTGTCCCTCTGTAATTGAGAATTAGGTAGGTTGTCCATTTAGAAAGGATTTCAGTTTGCACTACATTCTGTCTAGGTCTTGGGGCTAAATCCAGCTGGCGGAGCATCCCAACAGGATACAAGTTGACACGTGACTGGTAAGAAACATGTTTGCAAGCCGACCCCCCACTCAATCTACTAAAAACGAGCCCACGCCCCATGCCATGACAGCCTTCAGCGGCATCCCCTTGAAAGGGGAGTTATGAAACAGTGATTGCTAAGGGCACCAATGCAGCAGCTAAAATGCCAGGGGGACCCGACCCCAAACCAGTGCAGACAGACTGTTCAGAGCTGTCACTTGGCTCCGGAGTTACGAGTCGCCCCACGAATGATAAAGCAAATCCCTGGAAAGGGAAGAGGCGCTAGAGGCTGAAGCCGAGTGTTAACAACGGACCCCGCGGCACGTCGGGGTCTCGGGGCCGGGCTGCTCGGCTGGGGCCCGGGAGAAGTCGGGGGGGGGCTCCCCGGCTGCCCCCCGCCCCGCCCCGGCCCCCCAGGGGCCCGGGAACAAAAGCCCACGCGGGAGGAAGCGGGCGGGCGGCGGGAGCCGCACATGGCCGGCGGCAGAGGCGCCGCGGGACCATGTGGCGGCGCTTCCCGGCCGGGGCCCGGCACCTCGCGGCCCCAGGAGAGCCCGGCCGCCCCCAGGCCTGGCGGGGCAAGGGGGGGCTGGGTCCCCCCCCACTCCAGGCTGGGGGGGGGCGCGGCCTGGCCACGTGCTGGGGCGCCCCAAGGTGAGGGGGAAGGAGCCGGGCCCTCCCCGGCCTTTCTTGGGGGAGGGGGGGCTGTGCCAGCGGGGCCCCCCCGGACACCCGGAGCCGCGTGGGGGGAGGGGCAGGGCATGGCCCGGGGGGGGGGGCGCTGCCTTTCCCCCATTAGCGGGGGGCTCAGGGCACCCCGTGGGGACCCAGCCGCCCCCCCCCACACGCCTCCCGCCCCCCCGGCGCGGCCCAGCGCGGCCCCGACCCGGCCCCCCCGGCCCCGCACTCACGGTTGGCGATGTCCCCCCCCATCTTGTACTTGGTCACCACCAGGTCCTCGGCGATGGTCAGCTCGGCCGCCTCCTCCTCGCCCGACATGGTGGGCGCCGCCCGGGCCCGGCCTGGCCTCGCCCCGCGCTGGAACCGCCGCCGCCGCCTGAGGAGAGACCCGGCCGGAGCGAGCGAGCCGGAGAGAGCGCGGGCTCCGCGCGGGGCACGCTGGGGAGGCGAGTCCCCGCCCGCTCGGCCGCCGGACTACGACTCCCGGCAGGCGCCGCGCGAAGGGGAAGGGGCCCCGCCCGCCGGCCACTGCGTCGAGGACCACGGCTCCCGGCATGCAGCGCGCCAGGGGAGCTCTCGCGCGAACAAGGGCAGAGTCGCGTTTTCCGAGATGGCGGGTGGGCCGGCGGGTCGCAGTGCACGCTGGGAGTTGTAGGCTGGGGTTGGCTTGAACTACAAGTCCCAGCGGGCTGAGAGGCCCTTAGTTAAAGAGGGTTGGAACTGGAGGGGCTGCACTAAGGGTGGGAAGGACGCGGGGGCACCCCAAGGGGTGGGGTGGGAGGGGAAGAAAGGGGGCACGAAGAGGGGAGGGATTCACCCTAAGGGGGAGGGGATCACGGTGGGAGGGGCACCCCAAGAGAGAGGGACACCCTCAGGGGAGGGGGAGAAAGGTTCACCCTAAGGGGGAGGGGTACCCTCAAGGGAGGGGAAAGGAGAGGGGAATCACAGGGGGAGGGGCACCCCAAGAGAGAGGGACACCCTCAGGGGAGGGGGAGAAAGGGGGCATGAAAGGGGAAGGGGGGGAAAGGGGTTCACTCTAAGGGGGAGGGGTACCCTCAAGGGAGGGGAAAGGGGAGGGGATCACAGTGGGAGGGGCACCCCAAGGGGGAGGGACACCCCATGCGGGGGAGGCACAGGGGCACCCCTGGGGAGGCCGAGGGTGCATGCTGTGGGGAGGGGTCTAACCCAAGATACCCCCAGCAGGACCTGGAGCTGCAGCAATGGCAGCCAAGGGAGGGGGAAGAAACTGCCTCCTCCAGGCCCCCCTTGGCATGGGGCACGTGGGGAGAGGCATCTCCAGGGTCTGCCCGCCCTGGCCCCACCCACTCCTCACACCAGCCCCCCTCCCCTCCCAAAGCCATGCCAGCAGGGACACACTCGGGCACCATGTTCATCAGCTTCACTTTTATTTTGTCTTTAAAAAAAAATACATTAAAACTCCTTCAGTGACGGGAAGCACAGAAAATGGAGAGACGGCGTGGGCGAGGGCTTCCCATGCGGGGTTCATGGGCCCAGCCAAACCCGGCGTCCCAGCCCCGAGAGTGACGGATGCCCAACGCTTGAGAGGAAGACACCTGTAACAACACACGTACGGGCCCGATCTGGCAGTGAGATGTGCGTGGAAAGGCCCTTCCTTCGCGCTGCCAACGCTCACAGTGTACGTTTTTGCATTTGGTGTTTTCTTAAAGCTTCATAGTAAATGAAGTATGGAAAGTATGGTTCTAGGCTTCGTGGCTGCACAGAAAAACTTGAAAATACGACTCCTTGTGAGACCTAAAGGCTCAGAAACCAGAAGGCAAATTAAAAAAAAACAAACCCAAACCAAACACATTTAAAAACAAACAAACCAGGATCTTGTAGCTGAGTTCGTGATTTTTGAATACTTGAGGTTGGCACAGCTGCTCACAGAGACCGCCTTGCACTGTCGCAGAGCACAGCCCCCGGTGTACAATTTCCTTACTTCACCGATGTTGTATTCACCATGGCCACGGGCTATAGTACACTGCAGTTTGTGTGTAGTTGGTTTGCCTAGCTCGTGCCAGAGCAAATGTATTGACAGGGCCTCTATATTAATAAATACATCCCAGTTGCTACACATGAGTCCAACTCTGTGCATCTCTTTCCAAGACCAGAGCCTAACTCTGCAATAATAGTATATTCCCTTCTGATCTGCATATTCCCTTCGAACCTTGGGACTTTTATCCTAGCTTGGGTCACTACAAATGCTGTTACTATTCCTGTAAGTGTCTCATTCCTTTCAAAAACAAAACACTAAAGCTATTTCATCCTGCAGCTGTGAGTCCCACAGGTACAACTGTAAAGCTCAGAAGTTGCTTTTAACCTTCATTCCACCAGTTCTGACACACAGCAAGACAATGCAAACAAGGACAGGAGACAAAAAAAAAAGGACTCCCTGCTTTCCAGAGTGTTAACCTTTATGAAAATGTACGGGGGGGAGGGGGGGTCTTCTGGAAGATCCAGGCCAGGCTACTGGAGGCATTGCATGTGTTTCTTTAAAAGGACTAATTAGCAAATTGGATTGGCTCAGTTTGCACCTGATCTTCCCCTGGTCTTGTGTCCTCACTTGCATCCCTGCAGCATGCTGCCAGTGCGAGCTGCCACGTTTACATGCCCTTTGCACAGGTGTAAACAACCCAAAGAGGATTTGGACCCGGTGATTTCACTAGAATTAGTCCGGTTGGAAGCAAAACCGGGATCAGCCCCTTTGAGTTTAGTAGGAAGGTGCAGCCCCCATGCTCAGCTCTCCCCAGGCGGCTTTTGGTGTGTTCCTTAGTTCTCTCTCCTTTGGAGAGGCTGGGATGAAAACAGCAAACCCCTCACCCTGTCATGCTATTGATTGTTCCCGTTTTAGAACCCAGGAGTCCGGGCCCAGCAGGCTATCAGCTCCTGCATTTAAAACAAACGGATGGAGCCGCGCAGCCTGGTTAACGCACACAACGGGTGGGGAGACCTCAAACTTGTTTCTGCTTCTCATTCTGAAATCCAGTAAACCGTTCCCACCTGAGAACATTTTTCTGCAGCGTTAGTGCCACTTGCCAGCAGGGGGCAGAGTGGCAGCTTTGAGACGTGTGCCAGGCAGGGGCCCCGTGCCAGGCTCACTAGCAAGGTGCCTGTGCGGATTCCTTAGCCCAGACGCGCAGGGCTGAGACGCATCACACACCCCGCCCCACGTGGGGGGGGGGGGATCACGAGTCGGTGCTTCCCCACGGCTCTAGCAGAGGGGAGAAGGTCTCACTGGACACCCCAGAAGGGTCTCTGATCTCCACAGTCAGTTCGAGGCAATGGGGCTGGCTCCCCCCTGCTCAGCCAGCTGCAACGGGGGGGAGGAGCCCGGGGAGACCTGCCCCATGCTCCCTTCCAAAGGCCCGGGCAGGTCCCCGCTCTAGTCAGACGTTGGTAGTATGTATGGTCTGTCCCCCCCTCCCGCCCCACCCTCTGGCTGAGCAAGGGGGGGGAGAGCTGGGGGGAAATGCCCCTTCCAGAGCTCAGAGAGTGACAGCCTGTTCTAACCACTAGACACCCCCTTCCTCCTGCAGCTGAGACCAGAACCCAGGAATCCTGACTCTCGCGCTTCCTGCTCTAACCCCCTAGACAACGCTCCTTCCGCCACTTTAACCAAGGCTGCTCAGACTCGCTGTGGGCCCCCAGGTAAATAGCACTGACATCCCATGGCCTCACGTGAGAAGAATTCAGAGCCCCTCACTTGCTTCATTTGGGGGGTGACGAGGAGGGCACACGCTTGGCTTCCTGCAGAGAGCAGCCCTTTGGCGGATCCAGACCCCCCAACGTACAGCGCAGGCCCGGGACAAACACGGAGGCCTTTGTCGGAGGAGAGGAAAGACGGGAGCATCCGCGAGCCAGGCCAGCCTGCTCCAGCTTCGCGCATGGAGTGAACCACGCCACGAGATTCAGTGCAAAAACATCAACTTCATTTCTTCGCCACAGGCTTGGGGGGTCGTCCCCCCACCCCCTGTCGGTAACTAGCTCCCCACGCCTCTCATCGGGCACGGCTTCCGTGGGGTGACAGGAGGGGAGGTCCGGGGCTGGAGCCTGCTGGCCTTGCTTTTCTCGGGCCCCAGGCTGGGATCACCCCCAGGCGCGGGCTCTGATCACCCCGGTTTATACTGGTGGGAATCAGGAGTAACTCTGGGGGATCAAGATCAGACTCCGGCCCCCGGGCTTCTTACACCAGTGGAAATCGGGTTGAACGGAACAGAACCCGACCCACCGACTCTCTCCACCCGGCTGCGGCCTCCACTCCTAAGCGGTGCTTCGCTCAGCGCCGGCAAGGGAGGGGGGCAGCAGTCGTTGGGTCACCCCTGGTTTGCAGGGCGGCAGGACAGAGAAGGCTGGGGCAGGTCTGCCCAGGGCTCTCCCAGCGCTTTATAAAGGTCTATAACTCCCTCCATGGCCCAGAGGGGGAAACTGAGGCCCAGAGCAGCGAGTCTGGGACATAGAATTCAGGAGTTCTGGCTCCCAGTCCAGCGTTTTACCCACTAGACCCCAAACCAGCAGCCCCCCCTCTTCTGTTCACTTCACCCCATGGCCTTGCCTGGAGCAGCTCCGGGATTCTTCATATCCAGGTGTAAACAGACCCCCCCCATGTTTGCTTGGTGGGGGGTGAGGAATGAGGCAGCCCCCTCCTCCAGTTGCTCCCCACGTGCTTGATCCACGGCTGGGCCCCACACGCCCCCAGCCCCGATTCTGGGAGCTCAGTACAGGAGGCTTTTCCCATGGGGGGGAGGGGAGGACGCAGCCCCTGACTCCCCTGCCCACCTCACCAGATGTAGGTATCTGTCCTGCGTCCGTAGGTCTGTGATCCTGAGGCGGAACGGTGGAGGGGGTTGCCCCCCCCCCCCGACTGGTTTGATTTCACAGTGGGGCAATGCATTGCCCCGCAGCTGCCAGAACCAGCCTGCATCCCAGCATGCAATGGGCACAGACGCAGGGGCAGGCCCCGGCCCCCGCTGCCCCGTTAAGGGAGCGTTGGCCGTTTCTGCCCAGCCTGTAAATACCCCCTGGGGCTGGGGAAGGACGTTCGCTCCCAGCCCCCCAGCTGGGCTCGTTCGGCGAGGGGCGGGCAGGCGCCGGAGTCCAACGGCCCTGCCCCCCGGGGACAGACGGGTCGGGCACCCCCCCGTTGCCCCCTAGGTGCACTGGGCGTCCGCCTTGGCGAACAGCCGGCTGTGCCAGTAGTCGGGGTTGTCGAAGGCACAGTCCGAGGCTTCCAGGCTCCGCAGGGGTTTCATGAAGCCGTTCTTGGGGCAGGGCGAGCTCTGGCAGCCCAGGCACGGCCCACTCCCCGGAGCCAGGACGGCCTCCATCACCTCGTAGCCCTGCTCGTCGGGGGAGCCCCGGGGGACGGCCGCGCTCATGCAGGTGTAGTCGTCCCGCCCGGCCCCCGGCGAGCTCAGCACGCTGCTCAGGGACTGGCTGAGTTTGGGCTGCTTGTTCATGTATTCGTAGTCCTCCTCGGCCGCGGCCACCTCCCAGCCGGCCACGGGCAGCTGGGAGCTCAGCACGCTGCCCAGGGAGGCGCTCCGCTCCGAGCCCAGGTCCATGTACTCATAGCCCAGCTCCTCCAGGGAGGCCGGCCGGGGCTGCGGGGGGCGTCTGTTCATGTACTCGTACTCCTCCTCCTCCAGCTCCGAGGCGCGACCCAGGGGCCCGTCCCGCGCCGCCCGGGCGACGCTGGCCACTCGCTCTGCAGGGGGAAGCCGACGACAAGCCGGCGTTAGGTGCAGCCGGCAGGGGGTGGCGGCTGGAGACGGGGGTGGGTGGGTGTCTGATCTGCCTCGTGGCCTCTCGCCCGCCTGCCTCGTGCGCGGGGGGCAGCTGGGGCACAATGGGAGAGGCAGCTGGCTCTCCTCCCGCACGGCAGCTTCCTTCCAGAGTCCCCAGTGAGGTGGGAGGGACCGAGTGGCTCAGGGGAAGGGGCACCGGGACCCAGAGCTTTCCCACCTCCGGCTTGCGGGTTTCCAAGCCGGCATCCAGTCCCCAGCTGCAGCGAGTTTGCTGGGTCTCAGCCCAGCAGGCCAGGTAACGACCAGCTAACGACCACCCCCGCGGGCCCCTTCGTGGCAGGGAAAACCCAGACCGCCCCCCTGACTCCCGGAGCAGGGTCCCGCCCGGGGGAGCTGCGGGAGGCAGCCTGGGGCCCTGAGGTGGGACCCCGGGGCTGCCGTTACCTCGGCTGTGGTGATCCGGCAGGACGTAGCCGTTGACGTCGTCCTCGCCGTCGGTAGTGCCCGCGGACAGGGGGAAGCTCTCGCGCTGGGAGAGGTAGGCGCTGTCGCCCCGGGAGCGCAGGCCCGGCAGGGAGAGCTCCTCCATCAGCTCGCCCTCCGAGGCTGTGCCCCGGCCCTCCGACGACTCCGACACCGTCCGGCCCACCGACTCCTGCCGGACCCGCAGAGCCTGCCGGGCGCCCAGCCCGGGGCCCTGGGAGACGTGGGGAGAGAGACGGGGTCAGGAGAGGAGCCGCCGGGCACGGGCCAGACCTGCCCCTGCTCTCTGCGGCGGGGACGGGCCAGAGCCCCGGGGGTAGCCTTAGCCCAGCTGCTCCGCTGCTGACCCGCAGCCCCTGCTAGCCCAGCCCTGCCCCCCAGCTCCGCCGGTGCCCCTCACTCCCGACCCCCAGCCCCGGGCTCCTCCCCACCCCCAGCGCCGCCGGTGCCCCTCACTCCCAACCCCCAGCCCCTGCTAGCTCAGTCCTGGGTTCCTCCCCACCCCCAGCTCCACCGGTGCCCCTCAATCCCAACCCCCAGCCCCGGGCTCCTCCCCACCCCCAGCTCCGCCGGTGCCCCTCACTCCCGACCCCCAGCCCCTGCTAGCTCAGTCCTGGGCTCCTCCCCACCCCCAGCTCCACCGGTGCCCCTCAATCCCAACCCCAGCCCCGGGCTCCTCCCCACCCCCAGCTCCGCCGGTGCCCCTCAATCCCAACCCCCAGCCCCTGCTAGCTCAGTCCTGGGTTCCTCCCCACCCCCAGCTCCATCGGTGCCCCTCAATCCCAACCCCAGCCCGGGCTCCTCCCCACCCCCAGCTCCGCCGGTGCCCCTCACTCCCGACCCCCAGCCCCTGCTAGCTCAGTCCTGGGCTCCTCCCCACCCCCAGCTCCACCGGTGCCCCTCAATCCCAACCCCCAGCCCCGGGCTCCTCCCCACCCCCAGCTCCGCCGGTGCCCCTCACTCCCGACCCCCAGCCCCTGCTAGCTCAGTCCTGGGTTCCTCCCCACCCCCAGCTCCATCGGTGCCCCTCAATCCCAACCCCCAGCCCCGGGCTCCTCCCCACCCCCAGCTCCGCCGGTGCCCCTCACTCCCGACCCCCAGCCCCTGCTAGCTCAGTCCTGGGCTCCTCCCCACCCCCAGCTCCGCCGGTGCCCCTCACTCCCGACCCCCAGCCCCTGCTAGCTCAGTCCTGGGCTCCTCCCCACCCCCAGCTCCATCGGTGCCCCTCAATCCCAACCCCCAGCCCCGGGCTCCTCCCCACCCCCAGCTCCGCCGGTGCCCCTCACTCCCGACCCCCAGCCCCTGTAGCTCAGTCCTGGGTTCCTCCCCACCCCCAGCTCCATCGGTGCCCCTCAATCCCAACCCCCAGCCCCTGCTAGCTCAGTCCTGGGCTCCTCCCCACCCCCAGCTCCACCGTTGCCCCTCAATCCCAACCCCCAGCCCCGGGCTCCTCCCCACCCCCAGCTCCGCCGGTGCCCCTCACTCCCGACCCCCAGCCCCTGCTAGCTCAGTCCTGGGCTCCCACCCCCAGCTCCGCCGGTGCCCCTCACTCCCGACCCCCAGCCCCTGCTAGCTCAGTCCTGGGCTCCCACCCCCAGCTCCGCCGGTGCCCCTCACTCCCGACCCCCAGCCCCTGCTAGCCCAGCCCTGGGCTCCCTCCAGCCCTGCTGGTGACCCTCAATCCCGCCCCACCGCCCCACAGGACCCTCCGGTAGAGGACATCCATGGGGCGCACCCCCTGTATGCTGTGCTGGGTACCTGGCGGCAGCCACTGAGGCCGGTCTGGTTCATGGGGATGTAGCCGGCTGGGGGGCTCAGGTTCGGGCTCTGCAAAGGGAGGGGCAGGGTGGTGATTGCTCGGCCCAGGACAGGGGGTTCTTGGCACCAGGACCAAGGGAGATGGGGCACACACAGTCTGTGGGACCCCCAGGCGCAGGCTGGGCCGGGGGGTCAGCGCTGAACGACGACCCATGGAACTGGGTCTTATGCTGCAAGGCCGAGCACTGCCGGGGTCAGGAAGGAAACCCCTCCCCCGCAGGGGATGTCCCACATGGACGTGCGGGGGTCCCCACCCCATCCTTTACAAGAAGGATTTTTAGCCTCCCCGCAGAAGGGCCAGGATGTTGGGGGGGGGGGGGGTTTACAGGCCATGGGGGGGGGGCGGCCATCTCTCACCCGGGCGTAGTCCACACGCTGCCTGGAGGCGAAGAGGCCGGTTGCCGTGTTGAAGGGGCCCAGCTCCTCCTCCAGCTCCAGCGTCTCCATGTCCTCCAGCTCCTTGTCGCTCAGGGGGGGCTCCGCGGGGGGCAGCAGCCCGCTCTCCCTCTGCACAGGACGGGGGGGGGGACACCGCGTCAGGGGCGGCCGAGGGGTTAACGGGGCCCAGCCCCCAACGCTGTGCGGCCAGGGACACCTTAACGCCTCCCAGGGCAGGATGGGGGGAGAGGGGCAGACAAGACTCTTGTCTAGAGCAGGTCTTGCCCCACCCCCACAGCCGAGGAGTGGGGAGCCGGGGGGCTGGGAATGCCGCAAGGGGCGGGGGGGGGTCCCTGGTGCATGTGTCAGGCAGGGAGCCCAGAGAGCCGGGTATGGAGTGGGGAGAGGGGAGCTGGGGCAGGAGCTGGGACCCTTATGCTGGGGGGCGGCTCATGGGGGGGGCACGCTAGGGGCTGGATTTGCTGAGGGCCCAGGGCAGCCCCCCCCCACGTAGAGCGGCCCGGGGCCACGCACTCACCTTGATGACCAGGTAGCGGGGCGGGTCCCGGGCCATGCGAGTGAACTCGTTGGCCAGTTCCTTGAAGGTGGGACGGACGTTCTCGTCGATCATCCAGCCTGGCGGGGGGCACGGGGGGGTGAGATCCGGCGGGAGGTGACACCCAGCCCCCCCCCCAACTCCCCCCAGCCACACGGGCCCCACCTGAGGGACTAGGACAGACGGACGGGAGGGGAGAAGGACGGCTGGAAAAGTGCATCGGGGGGGGGGGGCACCTTCCAGCCCCCTCCCCAGGGCTCTGGCCCCAACTGTGGAGCTCCCAGCCCTTCCCCCCAGCTCACGGCTCTCCCCTGGGACCACAGGGAGATGCCCCTCCCTGCACCCGGGGCATATCGGGGTCAGTGCCAATTGCCAGGGGGGAGGAGCAGAGCACGTCCCTCCGCCCCTCCCACGAGCCCCACTGGCCACGGCGCAGACCAGACCTGCGGCCCCCTCCCAAGCCCACAGCCAGGGGCTGGGCCAATCTCCCCTGCAAAGTGCCCCCAGGGGCGGGGACATGAATGCCCAGGGCAGGGCCCGGCCCCACCAGCAGGGAGACAGACAGACGCAGGGACTCACATTTCACCATCACCATGTAGACGTCGATGGTGCAGATCTGGGGCTGCATGAGCCGCTCGCCTTTCTCCAGCAGGTCGGGCACCTCGGCGAGCCGGATCCCCGCGTAGGGCTCTGCCCCGAACGTCATCATCTCCCACAGCGTCACGCCTGCAGGGACCGGGGGGGGGCGGGGGTTTCAGGCCAGGAGGGGCTGCAAGGGGAGGTGCTCGGGGGGAATTCTGCGCTGGGGGGTGCTGGGGGGAGCGGGGCAGGGCGCAGGCTGGGGGGGCAGCTCCTGGCTGCTCCAGCCCCGCATGGCGGGCACTGACCGTAGCTCCAGACGTCGCTCTGGTGCGTGTACTTCCCGAAGTGGATGCTCTCCAGCGCCATCCATTTAATCGGAGTCTGCAGGACGAGAGGCAGGGAAGGAGCGTTACCTGGGCCGGGGGCGCCTGGGGGCTGGTTTGCCAGGGCCGGAGAGACCCCTGGGGCTGGAGTCCATGGGACCCTGGGGCTGCCCCGATGCACACGCTGCTCCGCTGGGAAGAAGAGCTGACCCTGAATGCAGGGCCCCCCAGCCACCCTCCCAATCCGCCCCCTCTGTTGGGGGGTGCAGACCTCTGACACCGGCCCCACGCTGGCTGGGGCGGCCCCAGTGCGGGAGGAAGGGGAGGCAGCCTCGCGGGACATCCTGCTGGAGTGGACGTGGGGGGGACCGAGGGGGGTCCCGGGGCCCCGCCCCACCTTGATCTCATTGTAGAAGTATTTCTTGTCGTCGGGGTAGAGGAGGTCGGCGATCCCGAAATCCGCCACCTGCACCTGATTGGGCGACTTCAGCAGGATGTTGCGGGCGGCCAGGTTCCGATGGACCATGCGATGCTCTTCCAAGTAGTACATGCCCTGGGGGCGAGAGGCGGAGAGCTGGGGACCGACCCATTTGTGTGTGTGTCTGGGGGGGTGGGTCCAGTGATGGGCAGCAGGCTGGCCTAGCTCCGCCCATAGCCTCAGGCTCCACCCACCCCTGCTGGCCTAGCTCCGCCCATAGCCTCAGGCTCCACCCACCCCTGCTGGCCTAGCTCCGCCCATAGCCTCAGGCTCCACCCATGGCCCCAAAGCTCCACCCACAACTGCAGAGCCAGCTGTGTGCGCTTGCTAAAGTGGTCCCGCCTCAAAGGCCACCCGTGAGCCGCATAGCTCCGCCCATGGCATCAGGCTCCTCCCACCACTGCAAAGCTCCACCCACAGCCACAGGCTCCTCCCACCACCCCAAAAGTGTCTGTGACAACACGGATTAGAAGAGAGAGTTAACAGCACTGACATGTTCAGAACGTCCCCCATTAGGGTTCAGGGTAAACGCCCCAGTGGAGATGAACAGGCCAGATTCACCCTCCCTTCAGGGCAGCGGCCCTTTGGGGGCAGGTGTTTGGAAGGGTCCCCCGCCCGGTGTGGGAACCAAGGGAGCTGCTACCCCCGGCCTCTGCCCCTTCTCCACTCCGTCTCCTCGTACTGCCCGGCCAGCCCCACCCACGAGCCTGGGGCCAAGGACACCTCACCCGGAGCCCAGCTCTGCTTCCCCGAGCCGGGCTGGCTCCCCACTCAGCCCCGGTGGGGAGGGGACCCCTGGGAACGCGCCGTCGAGGGCCAGGGGGCAGCTCACCTTGGCAACCTGCACGCACCAGTTGAGCAGCAGCTGCGGCCCGATGGCGTCCTTGTTCTTGCGCACGTAGTCGAGCAGTGAGCCCAGCGGCAGGAGCTGCGTCACCAGCTGCAGCTGCGTCCCGGGACAGATGCCCAGCAGCCGCACGATGTAGGCGTGCTCCAGGCTGCCAATGGCCAGCATGTGCTGCAGGGCCAGGGAGACAGGCCCTGTTACAGCCGTGGCTCCGCCCCCAGCAGCCAGCTCCCCTTTGGAACTCCCCGCCACTGGGATTTGATCCCAGCTGGTGACGCCGGCCAGGGCTGGCACCCTCAGAGCCGCCACTGATGCCAGGGGGCGTTTGGGGTGGGCAAGGCAGGCCCTGGGGGTGGGGGCTCCCCCTCCACCTGGTTTCATGGGCACACGGAAATGCATCATGGGAGTTTTAAGCCTCTCTCTGAAGCACTGAGATTGGTTGCTGATAGGACATCAGAGTGGATAGGCCAATGGGCAGTGGTGGCACAGCAGGGGGCGGGGACACTGGGCTGGATGGGACAATCGTCTGGCCCCAGGCTGGCGGGAGGGGGGCGGGGGCCCTCACTCACGTCGGTGACAGCGTGGAAGGTCTGGCGGCCGCTCCGGTCCTCTATCACCTTGATGCTGACGGGGATCTTGATGGTGTCTCCGTCCGGGATCCAGACGCCCTGGCGGGAGAGGGACCCCCAGTGTGAACAGAGCTGGGACCCCAGGGGCTGCCCCGCCCCAGTCCCCCCACAGCAGCGAGGAGACGCCCCCCCACCTGTCCCCCCAACAGCTGTGGCTGCTCTGGGACAGAGGGCGCCACTGAGCATCCCCCCCCCGGGTGCAGCCCCCCCCTCACCTTGTGCACCGTCCCAAACACGCCCGAGCCCAGCGCCTTCAGCTTCCTCAGCTCCGTCTCCTTGAAGATCCGGGCCAGCACCTTGTTGGCTTTCTCGCTTGGGTCCAGGGGCTCGAGGCTCTGCCAAGGCAGAAAGAGATGGTGGCACCAGAGCTGGGGGGCCGCCCCTCCCAGACCCCCCCCGCTGCCTCGATGCTCCCACCCCGGCTAGTGATTTGTGCCTCTCTCCCTGGGCTATTCATTGACCTAGGTCACAAGACTGAAGGGCCCCGTGCCGAGCTGGGGAGACAGAGCCGGGACAGCAGGGGGCTGCGGGTCGGGAGTGATGGGCACCGGCAGAGCTGGGGGTGGGGAGTCCAGGGCTGGGCTAGCAGGGGCTGCGGGTCGGGAGTGAGGGGCACCGGCAGAGCTGGGGGTGGGGAGTCCAGGGCTGGGCTAGCAGGGGGCTGCAGGTCGGGAGAGAGGGGCACCGGCAGAGCCGGGGGGGGACAGAGCCGGGACAGCGGGGGGCTGAGGGGCACCAGCAGATGAGCCCTTTTCTCTCTTGGCACAACCCTCCTTTCTGCCCCGTCACCCGAGCACCCTGCGGGCACGAGACCCTCCCCCCTGCGGCTCCCGCCCACGTCCCCCCCGGGGCAGCCCTGCTCCCAGGGGCCGCGGGGGCTGGCGGGGGGCGTCTCACCTCTCCCCTCTCCAGGTAGCGGCGCATCGCCCGCTTCTTCTGGATCCTCTTCCCGCGCCAGTAGAGGAGGATGAGTAGGAAGCAGGAGCAGGAGATGAAGAGGCAGCTCACGACCATCACCGCTATGACCGTGGGGCTTTTCCTGGGGCACAGACAGGGGGTCAGCGCCGGGCCCCGCCCATGCTCCGGGCTGGCAGGAACCCGGGGGAGCCGGAGCGAAAGGCTGGCGCGATCCCGTCCGAGGGACCGGCCTGGCGGAGGCACAGGAGGGCTGTCGGGTTTGGAAGGGAACCCAAGGCAGGGCAGGGAGGGACGGAGTGGGGAGAGGGGGCGTCGGGGAGCACACGTCAGCTGGGGGGTGCCCCCCTCTGCCACGCAGGACCCGGGGATCCCGGGGCTCCGGAGCAGGCGTGGGGCTGTTCCCACGGAGGCCAAGGGGGCTGAGAACCAGGCTGGGAGAGGAGGCTCAGCCGGAAGGCGGTTTGGGAGCTGAGCCCAGGGGGTGCCCCAGCCCCACCCTCAGCGGTTGGTTCACGTCATGCCAGTGCCCGGGCAAGGGGGCCTGGCATGGCGGGGGAGGGGGATCGGGGCTCTGCACATGTCCCGCTGGGGCCGGGCTGAGAACTGCCAAACTCAATCAGCCCCACCCCCCGCCCCAAATCTGCTCTGCCCCCCCCAGTCCTGCCCTGCCCCGCCCAGGCCGGGGTCAGAGCCCCAGCAAGCAGCCGCCTGCGACGGTACCTGGCGACGGGCAGGGGCTCTGTGACGCAGTCCTGGAGCTGCGGCCCGAGGCACCTGTGGGAGACAGAACCCACCGATCATCCCACGGACGGACAGACAGACAGAGGGGAGCCGCGGAGAGCACCAGGCTTATGGGAAGGATGTCAGAGCGGGGAGGCAGGACTCCTGGGTTCTCTCCCCAGTTCTAGGGGGGCAGTGGGGGCTGGTGGTTAGAGCAGGGGGGTTGGGAGCCAGGACTCCTGGGTTCTCTCCCCAGTTCTAGGCGGGGAGTGGGGTCTAGTAGTCAGAGCAGGAGGCTGGGAGCCAGGACGCCTGGGTTCTCTCCCTGGCCCTGGGAACCACGCAGAGACAGCTCTTGGAAGACACGCCCAGCACAGACGCCGCTGCCAGTCAACCGGGGGCTGCGCCTCCCCAGGCAGGGGCTGGAAGCGTCAGGTCCTGGAGCCTGGGTTCCCCTCTCAGAGCCCCCCCGATTGGCTCAGGAGCCAAACGTGGGGCTCGGCCGCAGCTCCTCCCCCACTCCAAGCCTCAGGCCCGGGGGCACCGGCTGCTGCTGGGGGGCAGGGGGCAGAGAGGGAGGGTCCTTTCCCCTTTCCCCGCCTTGCAGACGCCAGGCAGCGAGGTCCCTGGGGGGCCGGGCTGCAGGACCGCCCCCCCCCCAGCTGTGCCCGGGGGGGCTGCTGCTCTTACCCCCGCGTGCAGTTCTCGTGGCACGGGCGGCACTCGTGGTGGGCGTCCGGGTACTTGTAGATGGGCCCCTGCTCGCCCAGGATGCCCTCAGGGCAGCTGTCCACACAGTGGGGCCCGTCCTTGTACCGGGCACATCGCACGCAGGCGTCCGCACCCTGGGGGGCCAGACAGCGTCAGAAGGGGGCTGGGATGGACCCCTCCCCCTCCCCCGCCAGCACCCACAACCCCCTCTGGCGCCCCCTGCCGGGGAAAGGCCCCATGTCACGTCCCCCGACCTGGAGCCGGATGGGAGCCGGTGACCCCTAGAGGGGAAAGGCCCCAGCCCCATTCCCAGCCCCCCTGAGCCAGCCAGTCCCTGCCCTGGGGCCGGATCGGGGCCAGTGCCCCCTAGAGGGGAAAGGCCCCAGGCTCCAGGCCCCATTCCCAGCCCCCCTGAGCCAGCCCGTCCCCGCCCCGGTGCCCGAGAGGAGAAAGGCCGGGGGGCAGGGGGGGGGTCACCACACCGAGCCGTTGCAGGTCAGGTTGCCCTCCATCCTCTCGCACTCCGGGTGGCACTGGTAGCACGCGCCCTCACGGGCATATTCCCGGATTGCCCTGCACAACAAAGTGAGGGGGGGTCACTAACGCTGCCCCCGAGGGTCTCGTATTCTCCTGCCCCCCCAGTTCCCCCATGTGTCCACACAAGCCCCCCCGGCTCTCAGCTGCCGCTCACCCCTGGGAGAAGCTGCAGGTGGCCACGCAGGTCCCGTCCCGGCTGTAGTTGCGGCAGGAGATGCACTGGTCGGGGCCGGGCCCCCAGCAGCCGTCGCTGGAGCAGAGCGGGTCACACACCTTCCCTTCTTGCACTGCAGGGGAGACGGGGGTCAGCGCTGGGGTGAGCTCCCAGCCCCCCCAGCCAGGGCCCTTCCCCTCCCCCAGCCTCCACTGCTCCCCCGTCCCACTCAGGGGCTCATGCTCCCCCTGCCCCATGTTCTTCCACTCTCCCCTTCCCAGATCCAGGGACGGAACCCAGGAGTCCTGGCGCCCAGCTCCCCCCAACCACTCGACCCCACTCCCCTCCCAGATCCGGGGATAGAACCCAGGAGTCCTGGCGCCCAGCTCCCCCCAACCACTCGACCCCACTCCCCTCCCAGATCTGGGGATAAAACCCAGGAGTCCTGGCTCCCAGACCCCCCACAACCACTCGACCCCACTCCCCTCCCAGATCCGGGGATAAAACCCAGGAGTCCTGGCACCCAGCTCCCCCAACCACTTGACCCCACTCCCCTCCCAGATCTGGGGATAAAACCCAGGAGTCCTGGCTCCCAGACCCCCACCACCACTAGACCCCACTCCCCTCCCAGATCCGGGGATAAAACCCAGGAATCCTGGCGCCCAGCTCCCCCCAACCACTAGACCCCACTCCCCTCCCAGATCCGGGGATAGAACCCAAGAGTCCTGGCTCCCAGACCCCCACCACCACTAGACCCCACTCCCCTCCCAGATCCGGGGATAAAACCCAGGAATCCTGGCGCCCAGCTCCCCCCAACCACTAGACCCCACTCCCCTCCCAGATCCTGGGATGGAACCCAGGCGTCCTGGCTCCCAGCTGCCCCCAACCACTAGACCCCACTCCCCTCCCAGATCCGGGGATAGAACCCAGGAGTCCTGGTGCCCAGCCCCTGTCATTCTCTAACCACTAGACCCCACTCCCCTCCCAGAGCTGGGATAGAACCCAGGAGTCCTGGCGCCCAGCCCCCCCTCTCACGGACTGGACCTCTCATTGGCTGCGCCCCAGGACCTCGCCCCGCCCCCACTCACCGCACTTGGCCCAGGGCCTGTTGTCCTTGATCTCCAGGTCGGGCCTGCGGCGGGAGAGCGCCCCCCAGTTGACGGTGTGGAGGTAGCAGAGCTGCCGGTTCTCGGTGATGTACACCCTCCCGGCGCTGATCTCCCGCAGCGAGCGCAGCCCCAGCGACGTCACGTTCAGGTTCTTCATGATCAGCAGGGAGAAGCCGCGGCTGGGGACGGACGGGCCCGCATCAGCCCCACGGCTCCCTGAGGGGGAGCCCGTACTCCTGGGTTCTGTGCCCAGTGGTGTGGAGCAGGGGGCCTGGGACCCCTGGTGCTGCTCTCGGGCGATGGATCCACCCATCCCGCTACGAACGGGGCTGAGACCCGCTGCCTCGTTCCACACGGGGCCACGGACAGGGGCCAGCTCTTAGCCCCCAACACGGGGGGGCTGGATTTGAACAGACCCCCCTGAACTAAAGGCTCCTCCTCTCCCCCCAGCCCTGAGCCACAGTCCTGCTTGTAGGGACTCCGGCACCGCTGGGCAAGGGGCTGGGGGAAAGCCCCCCAATCCTCTATGGGCCGGGGGGGCCTCTCCCCCCAGGTGGGGCAGGGCTGGGGGGGGTCTCTGCCCTGCCCCTGGGCTCGGCAGCAGGGCCAGGGGCCTCTCCCCCAGGGCAGGGCTGGGGGGGGGCAGGTCTAGGGGCCTCTCCCCAGAGGCAGGGCAGGGCTGGGGGGCAGGGGTCTCTCCCCCGGGACGGGGCAGGGCTGGGGGGGCAGGTCCACGGGCCTCTCCCCAGGGGCGGGGCGGGGCAGGGCTGGGGGAGGCAGGGTGAGAGGCCACTCCCCCAGGGCAGGGCTGGGGGGGGTGTCTCTCCCCCAGGACAGGGCAGGGCTGGGGGGGCAGAGCCAGGATCCTCTCCCCTGGGGCGGGGCAGGGCTGGGGGAGGCAGGGTGAGAGGCCTCTCCCCCAGGGCAGGGCAGGGCTGGGGGAGGTGTCTCTCCCCCAGGGCAGGGCTGGGGGGGTCTCTCACTTGTACAGGCTCCGGCCCCCGATGGTGACGAGGTTGGAGAAGACACTGAAGTTGTACATGTGTTTGGGCCACGACTGGATGTTCAGATAACCTGGGGGGGAGGGAGCAACCGGAGTGTCAGGGACGCCCCCTCTTCGTCTCCAGCCGCCCCCCCAACACACACACACGCTGCCCCCTCGCCGGGCGTGGGACTCCCCCCCCATGAAGCCCCCTCTTGGCCGCCAGGGTCACGGAGCCGATCTACAGACACCTGGGGCTTCCCCGCAGGCCACCAGGCCGGGCCCTACCCCCCCTGTCCGCCCCCCCCAGCCCCCGCCCACTCCTCACCCGTGATCTCCCGCACCGTCCGGAAGACGTTCAGCTTCTCCGGATCCAGGGCCGAGATGTTGTGCCAGGGGTCCCTGCGTGTGGGGGGAGGGAACGAGACCCAGACACCCTCAGAATGGCTGATCCCAGCTCAGCAGGGGGCGCTCTCGCCGGGCTGGGCGCTAGGGGGTGCTGTGCTGCAGGGAGCCGGGGGTCAGCAGGGGGCGCTCTCCCCTGGCTCGGCGCTAGGGGGCGCTGTGCTGCAGGGCGGGGGGTCAGCAGGGGGCGCTCTCCCCTGGCTCGCCGGGCTGGGCGTTAGGGGGTGATGTGCTGCAGGGAGCCAGGGGTCACCAGGGGGCGCTCTCCCCTGGCTCGCCAGGCTGGGCGCTAGGGGGCGCTGTGCTTCAGGGAGCCGGGGGTCAGCAGGGGGCGCTCTCCCCTGGCTCGCCGGGCTGGGCGCTAGGGGGCGATGTGCTGCAGCGAGCTGGGGGGTCAGTAGAGGGCGCTCTTCCCTGGCTCTCCGGGCTGGGCGCTAGGGGGCGCTGTGCTTCAGGGAGCCGGGGGTCAGCAGGGGGCGCTCTCCCCTGGCTCTCCGGGCTGGGCGCTAGGGGGCGCTGTGCTGCAGGGAGCCGGGGGGTCAGTAGAGGGCGCTCTCCCCTGGCTCGCCGGGCTGGGCGCTAGGGGGCGATGTGCTGCAGCGAGCTGGGGGGTCAGCAGGGGGCGCTCTCCCCTGGCTCGCCGGGCTGGGCGCTAGGGGGCGCTGTGCTGCAGGGAGCAGGGGGGTCAGTAGAGGGCGCTCTCCCCTGGCTCTCCGGGCTGGGCGCTAGGGGGCGCTGTGCTGCAGGGAGCCGGGGGTCACCAGGGGGCGCTCTCCCCTGGCTCGCCGGGCTGGGCGCTAGGGGGCGATGTGCTGCAGCGAGCTGGGGGGTCAGCAGGGAGCGCTCTCCCCTGGCTCGCCGGGCTGGGCGCTAGGGGGCGCTGTGCTGCAGCGAGCTGGGGGGTCAGCAGGGAGCGCTCTCCCCTGGCTCGCCGGGCTGGGCGCTAGGGGGCGCTGTGCTGCAGGGAGCAGGGGGGTCAGTAGAGGGCGCTCTCCCCTGGCTCTCCGGGCTGGGCGCTAGGGGGCGCTGTGCTGCAGGGAGCCGGGGGGTCAGCAGGGGACGCTCTCCCCTGGCTCGCAGGGCTGGGTGCTAGGGGGCGCTGTGCTGCAGGGAGCCGGGGGGTCAGTAGGGGGCGCTCTCCCCTGGCTCTTCGGGCTGGCCCCAATGCCGCAGCGTGGGGTTAGGGGGCGCCGTCTCTCACATGGGACATGAAACCGAAGCCCCGCCCTCCTGGGGCCATTAAAAATCCCCCTTGCCCTGCCAACCTGGCCCAAATCTCTGCTCTTCCAGGGGGTACAGGCTCCCCCCGCCCTGTAGCCCGGCCCGTAGTCAGCGCTGGGCAAGCGGGTCCAGCGATGCCGCCCCAGTTAATCCCTGCCGTGCCCCCCCAGTGGCGGGCAGAGGGGCCGAGACTCACCCGTTCAGCCCCGTGATGAGGAAGTCCAGGTTGCCCAGGATCTTGGTGCAGTTGACGAACCTGTCGATGTTGCTCGAATCGACCGTCTGGTATTTGTTCCCGGTGCCCGTCCCCTCGCAGGCTGGATGGCAGGAGGGGAGAGGGAATGAGCCACCCGACACGCCCGCAGCCCACGCCCAGGGGTGGGCACCATGGACGTGCCAGGGCTGCCCAATGCACCATCCAGCCCCCACAGGGGGCAAACCAGTTCATCTGGCCTCTGCCAGGGGTTATGAGCAGGGGGGCTGGGAGCCAGGACTCCTGGGTTCTACCCCTGGCTCTGGGAGGGGAGTGGGGTCTAGTGGTTGGAGCAGGGGGGCTGGGAGCCAGGACTCCTGGGTTCTCTCCCTGGCTCTGGGAGGGGAGTGGGGGCTAGTGGTCAGAGCAGGGGGGGCTGGGAGCCAGGACTCCTGGGTTCTACCCCTGGCTCTGGGAGGGGAGTGGGGGCTGGTGGGTCAGAGCAGGGGGGCTGGGAGCCAGGACTCCTGGGTTCTACCCCTGGCTCTGGGAGGGGAGTGGGGTCCAGTGGGTCAGAGCATTGGGGGCTGGGAGCCAGGACTCCTGGGTTCCATCAGCCTGAGCCCCAGGCTGGACACCCCCCACACCCCTCCGTACCTTTAGGGCAGAGTCCAGGGCACGGCTCACACATCTTCAGGCCGTTCTTCTCCACCTCCATCTTGTCCTTCGGACAGGCCCGCACGCAGGAGCTCTGATCCACCACAAAGTTATCTGCAGGCCGGGGGAGTGGGTGAGGGGAGAGCTAATGGGCGGGGAGGGGGGCAGGGCGCCTAGTGGTTGGAGCGCAGGGGGGGGGGTGCAGTCTGGGAACCTGGATTCCTGGGTTCTATTCCCAGCTCTGCCAGGCCGGTTGAGGTGCCCTTGAGGCACGCCGCACCCGCCTGGCTCTGTGCCTCAGTTTCCCCACATGGCTCTAATAACCCTGCTCTTTGCAAAGCCCTTTGCCACCCTTGGTGGGGGGCACATAGCGGGAAGGACGATTCCCCAGTGACTTCCCCTGCCCAGAAGGGTGGGGGTGGGCACGGAGCAGGGGTCTCACAACAGGGCTGGGGGGTCGGATGGCTGGGAACACCCCCCCCCCGGAGAGATCAGGGCGCCCGCGGGGACCCCCCAGCCCCGGCTCACGTGGGCAGCTGGCCACGCAGATGCCCCCGTACTGGTACTTGGTGTCGGGGTTGGGCTCCAGCTGGAAGGTGAGCTTGTTGTAGATCAGCGGCTGCGGGCACAGGGGGACGCAGGCCCCACTGTCGTTGAAGTGGCGGCAGGCCTGGGGGGGGGGGGCAGAGCGTCAGGGACCCCAGCCCAGCAACAGGGACAGACACACAGACACCCCCCCGCTCCCCTTGGCCTGGTATAGACAGACAGACAGCCCCACTCCCCCAGCCCAGACAGACACCCCCCAGTACAGACACCCAGCCCCTCCCCCAGCACAGACACCTCCCACCCCCCAGTACAGACACCCAGCCCCCCTCCCCAGCCCAGACAGACACCCCCCAGTACAGACGCCCCCCCACTCCCAGCACAGACACTCCCCAGTACAGACACCCAGCCCCCCTCCCCTAGCCCAGACAGACACCCCCCAGTACAGACACCCAGCCCCCCTCCCCCAGCACAGACACCCCCAGTACAGACACCCAGCCTCCCTCCCCCAGCCCAGACAGACACCCCCCAGCACAGACACCTCCCACCCCCCCAGCCCAGACATACACCCCCCAGTACAGATACCCAGTCCCCCTCCCCCAGCCCAGACACCTCCCCCCCGAGTACAGACACCCAGCCCTCCTCCCCCAGCACAGACACCTCCCACCCCCCCAGCCCAGACAGACACCCCCCAGCACAGACACCCCCCGCTCCCAGCACAGCCCCCCGCCCCGCAGGGGACGTACGAAGCACTCAGCCTGGCGGGGGCCGGTGCAGCCCCCCGCACACTCGTCATGGCAGCACTCGCTGGGGTTACGCCCGAAGCAGCGCCCGTTGCACTGGGGGGCGCAGATGGTCTTGGTCACTGAGGGGGGAGCAGAGGAGATGGGTGAGGGGGGCGGTGGCCTGAGCACCCCCCCGCCAGCTTAGGCGCTGCCCCCCCGCTGCCTGATGAACGGTGCCGGATCCAGGCCCACCCAGCCCTCGGCCGACCCAGGGGGATTCAAACCAACCTCCCGCAACCCCGAAATACCTGCCCCCTGGCTGGTCCCCATGCCCCCGCCCCAGCCCACGGCTACCCCTGCCCGGTCCCCCGACTAGATCCGTGGAGCCAGCGCCCAGCCTGCGACTTTCTGGTCTCTTTGCGAGGCAGAGCCCCCCCCCTTTGGCTCCCGGCCCTGCCAGCCCCCGCCCCCCGCGCCGGGCAGGTACCCACATTTCTGGCAGTCCTCTGGATTCGGGCCCCAGCAGTGTCCGTCACAGCTCTCATGGCAGGGGGCACCTGGGAGGAGAGAAACGCCCAGCGTCAGAGAGGGGCAGAGGGGACGGGGTCTTGCTCCGGTGCCCCCATGTGGGGCAGGCCAGGTGGGCAGAGCAGGGCGCCAGCTGGGATGGGAGGTGCCGAAGCCAGCCCCTCGCATGGGCAGGGCCGCAGCACGGGACAGGAAAGTCGGCCCAGGTCTCGGACCCCCCCAGACCCCCCCAAACTCAGCTTGCTAACGAGCACCAGGTCGCCCCGCAGTCATCGCCTGCTCCATCGGGGAGCTGCTCCCCACAGAGGCAGGGCTGGAACCCTGGGGTGGGGGGACTAGGAGCTAGGACTCCTGGGTTCTCTCCCCAGCTCTGGGAGGGGAGTGGGGTCTAGTGGTTGGAGCAGGGGGGCTGGGAGCCAGGACTCCTGGGTTCTCTCCCTGGCTCTGGGAGGGGAGTGGGGTCTGGTGGGTTAGAGCAGGGGGGCTGGCAGCCAGGACTCCTGGGTTCTCTTCCTGGCTCTGGGAGGGGAGTGGGGGCTGGTGGGTTAGAGCAGGGGGGGCTGGGAGCCAGGACTCCTGGGTTCTCTCCCTGGCTCTGGGAGGGGAGCGGGGTCTAGTGGTTAGAGCAGGGGGGCTGGGCGCCAGGACTCCTGGGTTCTTTCCCTGGCTCTGGGAGGGGAGCGGGGTCTAGTGGGTAATGCAGCATCCTCGATCCTTCCTTCTGGCAGGCCGGGCTGGCCCCGCTCGTCTCCGTACCTGGGAGCCCTGCCAGGCCCTGTTTGCCTTGGGAAGGAGTTTTGGACACTGGCCGTGAGGGCTAATATTTGCAAAGGGGAGTGGGGGTGGCCGGGTGCCCCGCCCTGCAGCGCTCGGGGCACAGGCTGAGTGAGGCGCACGGGGGGGGGAACAGAACTCGTCCAGGGGTGGAGCAGGGTCCCAATCCTGCCTCCCTGTTAGTCTGTAATTCTAGCAGGCCCCACCTCAGACCAGGCGACCCCATTGTGCCAGGTGCTGCACAAAGGGAGTTGCCCCCAAGATCCCAGGGTGGAAAGGGAAACTGAGGCACGGGGTGGTGGTGGTGTCAAATGACTTGACCAGGGTCGCCCAGTGGGTCAGTAGCGGAGTTACGAATAGACCCCACCACTCCTGAGCCCCTGTTAATTGGCCACAGCTGTGCTCATGAAGGGACCCGCCTGGCCCCGGCCCCGGCCCCAGTGGCCCCTGCCCGCATCCGTCAGAAACCAGGGCAAACCTGCCCCAGGGCAGCCCCCCGGAAAGGCCCCTGGAACCCGCGTTGGCCGCTGGGCTCCCCCGCGGGGGGAGAGAGAGGAGGAGAGATGGGGAGCCAGGCGGGGAGGGGGGGCAGGAGACAGAGCACGCGGACCAGATCCTGGGGTTTAAGATTCCTGGCGCAAGGGGAGCCAGGGCCCGGGGCCGCCAGAGGCAGCGGGGGCCGGGGCCGCCCCCCCCCGGACACTCACACTTCCTGCCATTCTGCCGAACCACTGGGTCCATCAGCGGGTCCCGGACGATGTCTCTCCACTCAATGGTGTCCACGTGGCACAGGTGCTCGTTCCTCTCGATGTCAACCCCGCCCGCCAGGATCTCTGCAAGGCAAGGACCCGCTGAGCCGCGGCCCTGACCCCCCCACGCCGGCTGGGACTCGGGGAGTGCCCAGAAGCCAGGGGGCGGAATGGGGGGCAGGGCAGGGGGTTGAGGGGAGGGACAGAGCCGGAAGTGGGGGTTGTCTGGGGCCGGGCCCACGGAGCCCGACTCGCACCCCAGGGTCCATGCACCCCGTTAGCGGAGGGTCACATCTGGCCGTTCCACTGCCCCTCGCAGGAGAGGCAAGAGGGGGTTTCCGGCTGCAGGAGGCAATTCCTCGCCGGCTCCGCCCAGCCCGGGTTGTTTTGACAGCCGGAGTCGGGGCGGGGGCGGGGGGGGGGGGACGGCAGCCCCAGCGCTGGGGCGGGGCAGGCCGGGCGCTTGCCGTGGGGCGCTGATGATGCCAATAAAAGCCTCCGTCTGGGGCGGGCGGCTGGAGCGCTCCGAACGCAAACAGCCGGGCGCACCCAGCGGGTCAGGCCGGGACGCCAGCGGACGGGATCCTCCCGCCGGGACGCGCCCCAGCCTGCCCACGGCTCCCCTTCCTGGTGCCTGCTCCCCGGGGAGTCGAACACCCACGCCCCTCCCAGGCACCTGTGAGCCCCCACAGGCTGGCAGGGGGAGAGGCTGGGCGCCTTAGCTCCTCTCCAGTATCCCGGGGGGCTTTGCAAAGTACACACGAGGCGTGGGGCTGACCCCCGGGGCCGAGAGGGGTCAGGGCTGTGTGCGGACCCAGGGCTGAGCTTTGCAGCTCAGAGGAGGTGCAAAACTCAGAGACTCATTCCCTCCCCCCCCCCGCCCGCCCCAGAGTGCAGCCACCTCTGGGTGGGATGACATCTAACAGCGCTGCTACCCAGCAGCCCAGGACAGAAAGCGAAGAGAAGTCCAGCCAATAGCCGGACGCACAGGGGGGCTCGGTGTGGGGCCAGGGAGAGGGGGCAGCAGGCCGGCGCTGGGGGACTCCGACCATCACCCCTGTCCTGTCTCATCTGAAAGGCAACCCACAGCCGCTAGCCCCTCCTGAGCCCCCCGCCCCACAGCACCTCCTAGCCCCATCCTGGGCCGTGGGGCTCAGCCCTGACTCCAGGGGGCAGCGCCCCTTCCTGATCCCGCTCCTTGCTAAACAGCACCCCCTAGCGCCGATTCACCGTCCACCCCTCCCTCCGGGTTTTCCTTCAGCCCCGGCCCAGCCTGACCCTGCTTCTTCCCACAGCCAAGGCGCAGCTGACCTTGGAGCAGCCCCTGCCCCAAACCGTTCACCTGCTCCTGGCCCAGCCGCGGCCGGGAAACGCTCATAAACCTGCTTCTCGGCGCCGATAAGGGGATTGATTACCCGTCCCGCCGTCCCATTGGCCAGGAGCGCCCATAAAGCGCCCGTCGGCCCCTGGACTTTCACCCCAGAACCCGCCGGGAGGGCACAGGTCAGAGGCGGGGCCTCGGAGGGCTTGCCAGGGGAGCTCAGGGGCTGGGGGCAGGGAACCTGGGGGTCACCGGCTCCACGATGCTGGGGACCCCCCGGTTTCCGACTGGTACCATCGCAGCCCCCGCATTGGCACCAGGAGACCGAATGCCCCGCTGGCGAACCCCTCTGCGAAAGGCCCCCCCAAAAGAATGATGCTCCACCCCCAAAGCAGAGAAGTGCCAGAGACACCAAGGAACGGCACTAGGGACTTGTGGACAGTGCCCAGATACCACGGTGATGGGCGGCAGCAGCATGACCCTAGAGTAGGTAAATCGGGGCTGGTGCACGTGAGCTGCTGGTCCTGCAGATAAACACGTCACCTCCGCCTCCGGGGGCAGCGGCCCAGCCCTGAGCTCCCCTGAGAGTGAGTCCGACCCAGAGGGGAAGCCCTGAGCGCTCAGGTTGTTTGGGATCCCCTGGTGCTTTGGGTAAGAGCAGGGGGACCAGCCCCCATATCCCGGCCAAAGTCCAACCCGACACCCCCCCTGCAGCCTCCAGGGCTGCTTGCATCTCCCTCCAGAGCAATTGGTCCTGGCCACTGCCTGGAGAAGGGGACGCCGGACAAGGCGGCCCACTGCTCTGATCCAGTCTATTTTCCCCCTCAGCTGCATGGCGTTGTTGTGAGCAGCTCCCGTCGGCCACCCCAGCAGTGGCTGCATTTTGCCAGCAGAGGGAGGAAGCTCTGCAGGGCATTGCCAGGGCGGGATGTGTCACCTGGCACCTGCAGTGGATTCCCTCCTCCCCCCTGTGAATCTGAGCGCAGGTAAACAGTGGCCAAGGATGAGGTCACCATGTTTATGCGGCGAGTAGGTGTAGCCAGCACCATACACGCCCCTGCCCCCTGCCAGCGTGTCCCCGCCCTGCCCTAGGGTGGCAGTGGGGGCAGCTCGAGAGGGGCAGGGGCAGCCCCCCGGGGCTCTCCGCCAGCATCAGATGCTGCTTGCGTAACGTTATCTGTCCACTAGGCAGTGGGCTGAGAGCCGCCCCACTCGGGTCACGTGCAGCAGCCGGGGGCGGCGGGACTCACCCGTGAGCTGGTTGAACCCCACCTGGCGGAGGGCGTGCGAGCCGTTGGTGTGGTAGTTTAGCAGCACGAAGAGGGCGTGTTTGTCCTCGTAGAGCTGCGTGCCCCGGATGACGCGCAGGTTCCCCAGGGGCAGGTACGTGAAGACGTTCATGGCGATCAGGACGTAGCCCGTCACTTCTCGGATGGTCTGGAGAGCCGCGGAAGAAAGCGCCGTCAGCCCCCACCGCGCCCAAACCTCCCTCCCCCGTCGTCTGCACGGCCAGGGCCTTCCAAACGCAGCAGGCCCCTGCCCAGCCCCGGGACGGACGGAGCGCTGGAGACCTCTGTGTATTCAGAGCAGGGAGAGAGTCCCCCGCACGCACACGGGGACTAGTGCGACCAGACAGCAAGTGGGAAAAATCGGCACGGGGGTGGGGGGTAAGAGACGCCTATATAAGAGAGAGCCCCAAATATTGGGACTGTCCCTATAAAAGCGGGACATCTGGTCACCCTAACGGGAACACACGCCTCCTGCCACATCTGTGCAGCCGGCAATGGCCCCCTTCATCCTGCAGCCAGCCTTGAGACTCTCCGGGCTCTGCCAGCTTACGGCCTTGTCTCCCCTGGGGGGTGTTGGGGCTGGTGCCAAACCATTCTGAATTGCTGTGACTGACGGGAATGAATGTGGCAAGCATGCGTTTGGTATGGCTCAGTAGGTCTGAACTCGCGCAAGGATTCTGGGAGCTGGATTCTCTTAGCATTAGATCAACGATGTGAAAAATTACTGGAAGTGCCGAAACGGCACTGGAATTAATGGCTGATAACGGCTCGATCGGCATATATGGTTTCAACATCGAACTTTGGAATAGATCAGCAGGGAACCAGCTCACAGATGCCATCAGGGGGCCTGGCGCAAGCAATCGTGGGTCACAACGACCACTCTGAAAGCTGAAGTGAATGATTGATGAGAGGGGAAACATTGATTGAGCTTTGCTTTGTGTCTGTTCCTCAGCTCCCGCCTTCCAAAATACGAATTAAGGAATAATAAAATAAATGGCGATATCCCATCTCCTAGAACTGGAAGGGACCTTGAATGGTCATCGAGTCCAGCCCCCTGCCTTCACTAGCAGGACCAAGTACTGATTTTGCCCTAGATCCTGAAGTGGCCCCCTCAAGGATTGAACTCACAACCCTGGGGTGAGCAGACCAATGCTCAAACCACTGAGCTATCCCTCCCCCTAAGCTAGCACTAAACACCCACAAGGCATATTTCTGGAGCGAACAAAAAGGCACAAATGCGAAGCAAAGGAAATGAGTTAAGTTCGTTCCCCAGTTAGCCTCTGAAGAGGTAAAGCAGAGGCCTGGGGCAACCTAGGCTCCGCTTCGAGGGCCGTTGGCGGGATTCTAGACCCAAAGGGCTCAGGATGACCTAGACCCTGCTCCGCGGGACCTTTGACAGACCAAGTACCTGAGAGGGGGAAGAAGAGAGGCTCCCTCTAGGACTGGGAGCTAGGCCTGCTCTGTTTGCCACTCAGGATCCAGTGCAAGGCCAACATAGTTCCCGGGGGTTTATGCTTGAGGAGCTGAGGCTTATAGGAAAAGACGTGAGCTGTGGGTGATTCTCCCTCAAATCAATGACTGTGCATTAAGCAGACTGGTTTCCCAATTCTCACGGGTACCAGTCGCCTCTGCCCAGCTGTGGGCCATTAAAGATCCATTTCAACAGGGGGGGTGTTATACCAGTGCAGCTCCCCCCACCCCAGAGCAGACAAGGCCCAGAGGCTCCAAGCATTCACCTGCGCTGGGGCCCAGCTCTGTGGGTTGCGGGGGGGTCAATAAAAGGGGAGGGAGAGGAAGCGTTTTGGGGCCAGTGGGTGACCCAGAAGCTCTGGGTCTCTGCACTCCGAACCTGGCTCATGCTGACGCTGCCCCACCCACCCCCAGCAGCGGTCAAACCACCTGGGCCTCGGAAGTCCCTAAGTTCACGCCCGCGTGATCCCCGTGCCCGGGTGACAGCCTGCCCCTGAGAGGATTTGCACGTGTATTCGTGCTTGCACACACATGTGTCCGGACGTTTGCCCGTGCGCTCTCCCAATCCCACGGCGCACGGGCAGCCCCAACCCGGCCTGATTTCTCCCAGGGCAGTTTGGGGTCTGGCCCTCCCCCACCCCACCAGCAAGGACTAGCTCCTGGGTGCCAGGGGCTGCGCTGCCAGGGGGCTGCGGCACAGCTGTGTTGAGCCCGAGTCGCCAAGGCAGCGACCCCGGAGGCACATGGATCTCCCCAAGCCACGGGGACAGCACAAAGGAAAGGGCTGGAGCCCGGCTCTGCTCCTCACGCTGCCTCTCCCTGGCCCCGGAGCGCCCAGATCCCAGAGCTCCCTCCCGGGCCCGCGCTGTCAGCTGGGCATGTCAGAGCAGGTCGCCAGCTGGCACAGGAAACCAGGCCGGGGGAGTAAAGCTTCCCACCTGGCAGGCGGACGGGATGGGAGGGAGGGGAGAGCAAAGCGCCCTTTAATCCCCAGCACCCCGCCCCCTCCTGGCCGGGCCGGGCCCATCCCCCATTGCCAGGCGGCCCAGCCCCCCTCACCTGCAGGAAGGACAGGTTCTGGTTGTGGTCGATCAGCACAATCTCCAGGTTGCCCATGACGATCTCGCAGTTGTTGTACATCTTGTACAGTGTCTGGTACTGGTGCTGGGCATCGCCTGTCACGCTCAGCCCGTTCAGGGTCCCCGCACACACTGCAGCGAGGAGAGCGCGGGCGTGAGAGCCACGAAAGGGTTAATCGCACACTTCTTCCCCCCTCTCCCCACAACCTGCCCGCCGGGCCCCCCCTGGCAGGACAGGAAACACGGTTGCAATGGAGATTCTCTCCGGCACCAGACCTGGCTGCTCAATCTCACTCCAGGACAGAAAGCAGCCGGGGGGGGGGGCTGCTTTTGCCCCCTCCATTTCGCTGGGTGCCCCCCACCCTCCTTCCCTGGCTGCCTTCCAGCCGATACTCCCGGCCAGGCCCTTTCTGGGCCCCCGCCAACCAGCCGAGGGCCCCAGCCCCACCCTCCTGCAGGTAAACAAGTGACGAGACGATCCCCTCCCCCTCCCGCTGCCATAATAGCTCCATTGTGACACCCGTGGGGGGGCAGCGCTTGGGATGTGGCCAGGGGGCAGCCGATGCCAGCAGGCGGCGGGGGGGGCACCTCAGCCAAGCGGGTGATGGACCTGATCCTGCCTCGCCGTGGGGCCGAGGCCCATGTGCTGCTTCCCGCGACGGCTCCAGCGCCCCTGGCCCTGGGCCAGGCCATCTGCCCCACACCGTCCACCCCGGGCACTGCTCAGGCGGACGGAGCACGGGCAGGGCACCCGCCTTGGCACCCAGGACGCCTGGGTTCAGTTGCCAGGTCGGCCACAGACAGGGAGCGCGTCCGTGGGCCCGACGTCCCCCACGGTGCGGTGGGCCCGAATGCAGGCTCCCCCGGCCCCTCACCCCTGGGGCCAGGCTGCGGAGTGGCGCGACCGACGCCTCCCGAATCCCGTGAGGTTTCCCCACGCCCCGCGGGAGCCGAACCGGCCGAGGCACTTCTTGTGCAAGGGAGCAACCAACCAACCTGCCCGGCCGGCCGGCGTGCCCCGAGGACTGGGCGCTGCCAGCCGGCGTCACGTAGCCCTGGCTGGGGGCGCCCGGCCCGAGTCAGAGACGCCCCGGAGCCCGGCCACGGCCTCCAGCATGCGGCCAGCACAGGCCTGGGCGCCAGGGGCTGTTCCCGGCATGGCCAGGGCAGTGGGGCTAGTGGTTAGAGCTCTTGGGGGGACAGAGTCGAAGGAAAGCCCAGGCACCCCCATTCCCTCCGTTTGATTGTGGGTTCATTATTACAACCCAACCCCTGCCCCCCTTCCTCGCTCCTCCCCTTCCCCCAAGCCCCTGCCCCTCCCCCATTCCCTGCCCTCCCCATCTCCTGCCCCCCTTTCTCTCTCCACCCCGCCCCATCACTGCCCCATCTCCTGCCCCCCTTCTCTCTCCACCCCGCCCCCATCACTGCCCCCATCTCCTACACCCCTTTCTCTATCCACCCTGCCCCATCACTGCCCGCATCTCCTGCCCCCTTCTCTCTCCACCCCGCCGCCATCACTGCCCCCATCTCCTGCCCCCCTTTCTCTCTCCACCCCGCCCCAATCTCCTGCCCCCTTCTCTCTCCACCCTGCCCCCATCTCCTGCCCCCCTTTTTCTCTCCACCCTGCCCCATCACTGCCCCCCAACCCCCTCAGCCTCCCCCCGCCCGGCTGAACTTTCCATCATCTCTGACAGACCCTGCAAAGGTCAGATGCCACCTCCCCCCCCCCCCCCCAGCGCAGAAGAATCGGCCCTTTGGGACGGGGACCGGGCGGCCCTGCCAGCTCCAAGGAGGGGGCGGGGGACGCACAGGGGCTTCATTGTGCCCGTCCCGGCAGGATGCAGCCGCCTCGCAGATTCGGGGCGTATCTGCTCCCCAGGCTCCGAGGGGCCCTTTGTGTGGCCGAGGGACGGGGGGGGCGAGGGGGTGAAGGGCCCCAGGCATGTTCTTACAATAGGGGAATTATCCAGGGGGAGGGGAGCGCCGCCCGCCAGGAACGGCTCCGGGGGGGGGGGGGGGGGGCTGCCCCCTTACATCCGATTCCCAGAGCCCCCTCGCCCTCTGGGGGGGTGATCCCTGCCCCCCCTTCGGTTTACACCGGGATCCCTGCTCCTCCCCACCCCCCAGAGATTCCTGCCTCTGCGGGGGGGGGGGGGGAAATCAGGAACCACCCCCCACCTCCCCACTGGGGCATGTGGCCAGCCACTGGGGGCAGATCCTTTGTGCTTCTGCTGCCCCCCAGCAACCCCACCCTAGAGCACCCCAAAACTCCCCAGCACCCCACCTTAGAACCCTCCAGACAGCCCCCACCCTACAGCCCCCCAAAATCCCATTCCTTGCAAATGCCCCCCTACACCCCAAGCACCACCCCCAACCCCCCCAACAGCCCCCCACTATTCAACACCTCTGCTCACCCCCCCCATCCCCACAGGCCAGGGCAGTGCCCGCCAGCCTAGCGATGGGGGGCTACAAGAGGCCCCCCCAGGTCCAGTGGGGTCTGGAGCCAGGCTCAGGCAAGGAGCCGTTCCCCCCATCACCCTCCCCCCCAAAGCCCAGGTCCAGACAGGAGGCTCGAGGCCAGGATACAGGCCCATCACCAGACAGCACCCGGCCCTTCCTGCCTGATAAAGGGCTGGGGGAGTCATTCGGGGGACGCTCCAGCTTCCCCGGCCAGCCCCCCCAGTCCTTCCTGCCGGCCCAGACGGCCCCTTCCAAGGCCGGTACCAAGGGGCCAGACGTGACTCAGGCAGCGTGTGTTAAATAGGGTCTTTGTCTCCGGGCTGAGATAAGGGACCCCCCTTCCCTGCCCTCCCCAGCCGCCAGGAGTCCTGCTTCAGCACAGAGGTTTGGCACCAGAGGAGGTGGATAGACCGGGACCGCCCCAGGGGCTGGGGGAGACAGGGGTGGGGCAGATTCCCGGTGATGCCTGCGGCTCAGCACAGCCCCCCACTTCCCCTCTTGGCCCCCCCATATACCGCCTGCCGCAGAGAACGGGGAACTTGTCACAGGCATGAGCAGCTTGGGGAATGGGGCAGGGGCCTGTCCCCTCTGGGGGGCGCCGGCTCCGATCCGGCCCCAGGGCGGGGACTGGCTGGCTCGGGGGGGCGGGGAATGGGGCAGGGGCCTGTCCCCTCTGGGGGGCGCCAGCTCCGATCCGGCCCCAGGGCAGGGACTGGCTGGCTCAGGGGGGCAGGGAACAGGACCTTTCACCTCTATGGGGTGGGAGTCGGGTGCAGATGGGGCAGGAAGGGCGAGAGCCCCAGCTGCTGCCCCCCCCGCCTCCCATGGCTGGTGTTTTAACCCTTTGTGCTCTGCCGCCCTGAGGGGCTCTCGGGATTTTTTGCCCTTTGCTGGATTCCCCTCCAGGCTGTTCTGTCTCCCCGAATAGCCCCCCCCCCAGTCACCGGGCGGGGGGGCGCCAGACAAATGCACACCCCACCCCCATGGAGGGGCCCAGGGGAAGGAAGCGCCTTGAATTCGGGTCTGGTGGCCCCAGCTCGGAGATGGGGTGGGGGGTGGACGGCCCCCCCCCATGGGAGCGGGGGATGGGCCGTGGTGACTGACAGGCAGCCGCACCCCCCCACCCCGGGCAGCTGGGCGCGGCCGCAGGAGCTATTTTGGTGGGAGTTTAAAAAAAGATTCCCGGCTGCGTTCCAGGCGGGGCCGCGGGGCCTGGCCCATGGGGAGCCCCGGCCAGCCTGGGGACACCGCGGGGAGCTGCCAGCCCCAGACAGAGACACCCCCTGGGACAGGCAGACAGGCCCTGCCTTGCAGGTTCAGTCCCCCAGGGCCTTGGCACCCCACTGCCCCCCATTAAAGGGGTCTCCTGCGTCCAGCTCCCCAGCCAGGCAGTGGGGTGAGGATGGGGCCCGTTACCTGCCCCCCTCAGGGTCCGTCAAACCTCTGACGCCTCCCCCGCACGGCTTTCCTTTGAGAGCAACCCCCCGCCACCCCCCAATCCTGGGCTGGGCCACGCCTCGCTCCCAGCCCCACACCTCCCCCCCATGATGCAGAGTGAATGGAGGGATCCAGACCCCCCCCCCCCCCCCCAGGCCATTCAGGGAATGCCAGAAATGCTCCCTCCCCATCACACAGAAAGGGGGGGGGGCAGCTCCAGCACACACAGCCTGCAGCACACAAGCCACAGAGAGAGCCTGGTGGGGGTGGGGAGCCAGGACTCCTGGGTTCTGTCCCCAGCTCTGCTGCAGATTCACTGCTTGGCCTCACTTTATCCCTTCCCTGGAATCCACAAACCCCCCAATCTCCACTTTAAACTGCTCCAGGCAGCCGGGACCGTCTCCCCGCCAGCCCCAAAGGGCCCAAGGATAAAAGATGCTGAGGCCCTATCACTCATCTGCCCCCCCCCCCCGCCCCCGGCAGGTGAGCGAGCCGAGCCCAGCCAGTCTGGCCCCAACGATCCACGGAACCGCAGTGTTGTGTGACTAGGCCCTGGAAAGTAGCGACCCCAGCTCTGCCGGTGCCCCTCACTCCCGACCCGCAGCCCCTGCTAGCCCAGCCCTGGGCTCCCCACCCCCAGCCCTGCCGGTGCCCCTCACTCCCGACCCGCAGCCCCCTGCTAGCCCAGCCCTGGGCTCCCCGCCCCCAGCTCTGCCGGTGCCCCTCACTCCCGACCCACAGCCCCTGCTAGCCCAGCCCTGGGCTCCCCCCCAGCTCTGCCGGTGCCCCTCACTCCCGACCCACAGCCCCTGCTAGCCCAGCCCTGGGCTCCCCACCCCCAGCTCTGCCGGTGCCCCTCACTCCCGACCCACAGCCCCCTGCTAGCCCAGCCCTGGGCTCCCCACCCCCAAGCTCTGCCGGTGCCCCTCACTCCCGACCCACAGCCCCTGCTAGCCCAGCCCTGGGCTCCCCACCCCCAAGCTCTGCCGGTGCCCCTCACTCCCGACCCACAGCCCCTGCTAGCCCAGCCCTGGGCTCCCCACCCCCAGCTCTGCCGGTGCCCCTCACTCCCGACCCGCAGCCCCTGCTAGCCCAGCCCTGGGCTCCCCACCCCCAGCTCTGCCGGTGCCCCTCACTCCCGACCCACAGCCCCTGCTAGCCCAGCCCTGGGCTCCCCACCCCCAGCCCTGCTGGTGCCCCTCACTCCCGACCCGCAGCCCCCTGCGAGCCCAGCCCTGGGCTCCCCCACCCCCAGCCCTGCCGGTGCCCCTCACTCCCGACCCGCAGCCCCCTGCTAGCCCAGCCCTGGGCTCCCCACCCCCAGCTCTGCCGGTGCCCCTCACTCCCGACCCACAGCCCCTGCTAGCCCAGCCCTGGGCTCCCCCCCAGCTCTGCCGGTGCCCCTCACTCCCGACCCACAGCCCCTGCTAGCCCAACCCTGGGCTCCCCCCCAGCTCTGCCGGTGCCCCTCACTCCCGACCCACAGCCCCTGCTAGCCCAGCCCTGGGCTCCCCCCCAGCTCTGCCGGTGCCCCTCACTCCCGACCCACAGCCCCTGCCAGCCCAGCCCTGGGTCCCCCCCTCCCAGCTCTGCTCACTCCCGACCTGCAGCCCCGCCCTTTCCCCCCCACTATCTCAACCTTTGCCCTCCTGAGAGCCGAGATGGAGAACCGAGCTGAACGTTTGTGATTTGATGATGTGGAGAAAACCGGTTAGGCCGGAGCCCGCTAGGGCACCGGACCCAAAGGCCATTGGCGACGGGTTCAGCAGCTCCTGCCAGGCCGGTGCCCCGGTCCAGACGGATAGGGGGCGCTGGCAGCTGGTTTCAGTCGGACCCAGCTCCGGGCCGGCTCAAGGCTCCCAAGGAAGCCGGCGGAGAGATCAGGGTCCGGGGAGCTTGGCTCAGCCCCAGAGACGCTGCTCCTGGGGGCTGGGAACAGAGGTGCTTTCATGAGAGCCAGCGAAGCCGCTAAATCATTAACTGGACACACAAAGGGACGGTGTCTCCTTCACGTCCCCAGCCAGGCCCAGCCCCGGGGGCTCCTTGAGCTGCTTCCCCGAGCTGCCTCCCCAGGCAGAGTCGTCAGCCCCGCTGGGGGGGAGTAACCCCTGGCCCCCCCGAGCCCCCAAACCCTCGGCAGGCGTCTGGGCATCCCCAAGCGCCCGGCAGCTCCCGCTGCTTTTCCTGCAGGGGCCGAACACCCCGGAAACTTCCAGCCCTGAGCCTACTGACCGTCGCCATCCCCACTATGCTGAGGGGGAAACTGAGGCGCGGGGGGGCAGGGACTCGCCCAAGGGCATGTGTGTCAGGTCAGCGGCAGAACTATGAATAGAACCCAGGAGTCCTGAGTCGCCCATGGCAGGGGACAAATAACTCCCATTGCCTGAAGAGCCCCGACCCCCCCTACCCTCTTCCCAGAGCCAGGAAAAGAACCCAGGCGTCCTGACTCTCAGCCCCTCTGCTCTAACCCCCTAGATCCCGTCCCCTCCCAGAGCCAGGAAAAGAACCCAGGCGTCCGAGTCCCCAAGCCCCTTTCTCCCCTGGCCACTGGACAACAGCCCACAAGGAAAAGCACCAACCTCCCTGCTCAGGTCTCAGCAGGACCAGAAACTGGCAAGAAGGGAAAAGCAAAGGGCTGATGAGCAGCCCAGGGAAGTCAGAGGAGTTATTTTTAACACATCAGTGTCCCTTGACCGGGAGCTGCAGCTTCCTGTCCATCATCCCTGGGGTGCCCTGGGCCCCGACTGGCTGAGGGGGGATTAGAGCTGGGCGGGGGGAGGGTCAATCGAAGCAAAGTGTCCCCCGTCCCTGCTTCTGGGCTGGGCAATGCCGCTCCACGCAAGGGACTCCGGGATGGGAAGCCTGCGGGGGCACCCAGGTCACTTTCATGGTGCCTCCCTTCTGGCCCGCGGGTGGGAGCAGAGATGGCAGCCAAGCACTGGGGATCGAACCGGGCAGGGCGAAGAGAGCAGGCGAGGAGACCAGGGGCAGGACATTCGGAAGAGACCGGGGGGCAGGACATTCGGAGGAGACCCGAGGCCGGACATTCGGAGGAGACCCGGGGGCAGGACATTCGGAGGAGACCCGGGGCCGGACATTCGGAGGAGACCCGGGGGCAGGACATTCGGAGGAGACCCGGGGGCCGGACATTCGGAAGAGACCGGGGGGCAGGACATTCGGAGGAGACCCGGGGGCCGGACATTCGGAGGAGACCCGGGGGCAGGACATTCGGAGGAGACCCGGGGCCGGACATTCGGAGGAGACCGGGGGGCAGGACATTCGGAGGAGACCCGAGGCCGGACATTCGGAGGAGACCCGGGGGCAGGACATTCGGAGGAGACCCGGGGGCCGGACATTCGGAAGAGACCGGGGGGCAGGACATTCGGAGGAGACCCGGGGGCCGGACATTCGGAGGAGACCCGGGGGCCGGACATTCGGAGGAGACCGGGGGGCAGGACATTCGGAGGAGACCCGAGGCCGGACATTCGGAGGAGACCCGGGGCCGGACATTCGGAGGAGACCGGGGGGCAGGACATTCGAAGGAGACCCGAGGCCGGACATTCGGAGGAGACCCGGGGCCGGACATTCGGAGGAGACCCGGGGCCGGACATTCGGAGGAGACCGGGGGGCAGGACATTCGGAGGAGACCCGGGGCCGGACATTCGGAGGAGACCCGGGGCAGGACATTCGGAGGAGACCGGGGGGCAGGACATTCGGAGGAGACCCGAGGCCGGACATTCGGAGGAGACCCGGGGCCGGACATTCGGAGGAGACCCGGGGGCAGGACATTCGGAGTCGGGATGAAGGCCATTGGCATGCGAATGGCCCGAGAGGGTTCCCAGTGGGAAACGGAGGATGGCAGCAGATGCAGGGCTGACGCCTTCGATGGGTTCATGCAGGGTGGGGCTGGCAGCAGATCGCCTGCAGCTGGGGCCTGACCCAGGACTCCCCTTGCACCCAAGGGGCCTGCAGCCGAGGGCAGGGCCTCCCCCAGCCCCCCCCAGCGCAGGGGGTGGGGACTGACTCCTGTTGTCTGGGCAGCGCCAGGCCCTACAGGACACACGTAACAATCAATGTGGCAGGGACTTAACGTCTAGTTGGGGGGTCACTGAGCTCTGGCAACTTCCCCTTTGATTCCATCCTCCCCTCCTCCCCCAAAACCAGGAGCATTCGGGTCATCGCACTGGCCTGGGGCTGGGCTGGGCTGGGCGGACCCGGGTTCCGATCCAGCCCCTCTGCCGGTGGGAGTTCTGGGGCAGGAACTTTCTTCCAAACTCCAAGTGGGGGGGTGGACCCCCCAGGTGTCGGCGGCTCTGGCTGACCCCCCGCCCCCGCTCTCCCGCTGACGGAGCTGTGTCTCCGAACGGTCCCTCGAACCCAGCCAGCACCAGGAGCAGAGAAGCCTTGTCAACGTGCCCAGGGTGGCGGGTGATGGATGGGAGCGTTCGAGCTGCCGTGTTATCAGCGAGCTGCACATGCTGGGAACGCACGCAGCCCAGCCCCATGGCAGCTGAAGCCTGCAGGAACACAGCCGCTGTCTGCGGCAGTCCATGCTGAGACCCCCAGACCAGCTGAGCGTGCAGGGGGCTCGCTGGGAGCAACGGGGCAAGCAGAGGGAAGAAGTGAGGCTGGATACTAGGAAGTAAACGGCCTGGCGGGTGAAATATCCTGGCGTGGGGAGTTGTGTCTGATGGGGGTGGTGGGCTCCTTGGAACAAGGATCACCATGACCCCCCTGGCTGTAGCCAAGGAATGGTGCAGACGAGGGGCTGTGAGCCCCTGGCATTTTCACCACCACGTTGTACAGATGCCCTGCAGCCAGGCAGGCAGCTCCTGCTGCTGCCCCCACCAGAGCCCCCTCTGGTGAGTGGGGGGGGGGAAATCAGGAGGAAGCCGTGGGAGGGAGGGGGCAGCCAACAAAGACTTTCACTGAGAGGGGAAACTGAGGCAGAGCGGGGGGACATGACTGGCAGAGAGGCAGTAGCAGAGGTGGAAATAGAACCCAGGAGTCCTGGCTCCCAGCCCCCCCCCCCCCCAACTCTAACCACTAGATCCCACTCCCCTCCCAGAGCCAGGAATAGAACCTAGGAGTCCTGGTCCCCCAGCCAGCAGTTGTGTTGCCCCAGGGGGTGGGGACTGAGTTGCCGACAGCCCCGGGCAGCCAGGCAGGGGGTCCCGACCCTGTGCCCCCTCCAGTTCCACGGCTGTCATGGCTACACAATGGGGCGCCTTTATCCGCTCACCCCGCCTGGGCGTGGGGCTGGCTTTTCATTCCCAGGCTCCGGCCCATTAGGGGCTTTTGAAAAAACTCTTGCAGCTACCAGCCAGGAACAAAAGAGCTACAGAGAGAAAACACCATGTCCTGGCCCCAGATAAAGCCCGGGTCCTCGGCGGGAGGGGATGGGGGGGAGCTCCCGGCCTGGGCTCGGAGCCGCACACAGGAGCCGCAGAAGCTGAACGAAAACCAGATCAAGGCATGGAAGAAAGAGAGAGAGAGGGAGCTGGGCCCGAACACCCGCACAGCCCGCCACACCCACCGTGCAGGCGGACGGCTGCCTGACACCCTGAACACAGCCGAGATCCTGGCTTGATCCTGATTGGACAAATCCCCTGCGGCACCTGACCCGGGTTCTGCCCCTGGCCCACAGAACGGGGCCCCCACTCCACCTCCCGCCTCCTTTGTCCCTGGGCAGGAGCCCTGGGCTCATCACCGCCCCTCTCCTGCCTCGGTTTCCCTATGTGTGAAACTGTCTCCTGCCTGCCTTACCTATGCCGACTGGAAGCTCCTTGGGGCAGGGACCATCTCAAGCTGTGGGTCTGGCAGCACCTGGCACGGTGGGCACTGATCTCAGCTGGATCCCCTAGGCCCTACCTTAACACCCATAATAAATTAGAAATAATTTCCTGGTGCTCATGGGATATTTACAGAAAGGGGCCAGGCTGGGTCCTAGCCACCTTTGAAATCCACCTGGAGAGGATCTGCGGGAAGAGATCCACATGCACCCAGGGTGTTTGCCCTGCGATTAGTCACCTCTCTGGGCACCTGTCTTGCTGTTTTCTTTGCTGGGCTTCAAAACAACTGCTGGGCGTTTCCTTCCTTCCAGGAGAGCTTTTGGACTCTGCCTCTAAGCCGAAAGGTGAGACTGGAGGGGTTGAGTCATAAAGGACCCACTAAGGAGCTCAAGGTGGCATAAGGAAAGCCAGGGAACTTGCCAGGTGCCAGGAGACCGACAGCTTGGGACGGTTAATGGCAGAGCCCGAAAAGTCTTAACCTCACGGTGCTACAGAGAAAGCCCCTGCCCTGCAGCAGATCCACCCCCCTATGCGATCAGCCGGAGCCGCTGCTCTGTAACTGTGCAGACACCGCCCGGAGAGTCAGAGCGCCCAGAGGCCCCACGGTGCTGGGCAGAGAGCAGGAGGGACGGGTCCCGGGTCCACACGGAGACCATGCCCACTGGGAATGGGGAAGAGTCAACATGGTTTCTGTAAAGGGAAATCACGCCTCACCAATCTACTAGAATTCTCTGAGGGGTTCAAAGAGCATGTAGACAAGGGGGATCCAGTGGATATAGTGTACTTAGATTTTCAGAAAGCCTTTGACAGGGTCCCTCACCAAAGGCTCTGAAGTAAAGTGAGCTGTCGTGGGATAAGAGGGAAGGTCTTGTCATGGATTGGTAACTGGTTAAAAGATAGGAAACAAAGGGTAGGAATAAATGGCCAGTTTTCAGAATGGAGAGAGGTAAATAGTGGTGTCCCACAGGGATATGTACTGGGACCAGTCCTATTCAACATATTCATAAATCATCTGGAAAAAGGGGTAAACAGTGAAGTGGCAAAATTTGCAGATGATACAAAACTACTTAAGATAGTTAAGTCCCAGGCAGACTGTGAAGAGCTACAAAAGGAGCTCTCAGAACCAGGTGACTGGGCAACAAAATGGCAGATGAAATTCAATGTGGATAAATGCAAAGCAATGCACATTGGAAAACATCATCCCAACTATACCTATAAAATGATGGGGTCTAAATTAGCTGTTACCACTCAAGAAAGACCTTGGAGTCATTGTGGAGAGTTCCCTGAAACCATCCACTCAATGTGCAGTGGCAGTCAAAAAAGCAAACAGAATGTTGGGAATCATCAAGAAAGGGATAAATAATAAGACAGAAAATATCATATTGCCTCTATATAAATCCATGGGATGCCCACATCTTGAATACTGTGTGCAGATGTGATCGCCCCATCTCAAAAAAGATCTGTTGGAATTGGAAAAGGTTCAGAAAAGGGCAACAAAAATGATGAGGGTGATGGAACGGCTTCCGTATGAGGAGAGATTAATGAGACTGGGACTTTTCAGCTTGAAAAGGAGATGACTATGTGGGGATCTGATAGAGGGTTATAAAATCATGACTGGTGTGGAGAAAGTAAATAAGGAAGTGTTGTTTACTCCTTCTCATAACACAAGAACTAGGGGTCACCATATGAAATTAAAAGGCAGCAGGTTTAAAACAAACAAAAGGAAGTTCTTCTTCACACAACGCACAGTCAACCTGTGGAACTCCTCGCCAGAGGATGTTGTGAAGGCCACGACTATAACAGGGTTAAAAAAAGAACTAGATAAGTTCATGGAGGACAGGTCCGTCAATGGCTATTAGCCAGGATGAGCAGGGATGGTGTCCCTAGCCTCTGTTTGCCAGAAGCTGGGAGTGGGCGACAGGGGATGGATCACGTGATGATTCCCTGGTCTGTTCATCCCCTCTGGGGCACCTGGCATTGGCCGCGGTCGGCAGACAGGACACTGGGCTGGATGGACCCTTGGTCTGACCCAGTCTGGCCGTTCCGATGTTCCAAGTCTCCAGAGTCCGAGCCTGGCGCTTTAAGCATGGACCATCCTCCCTCTCCGTTTCCAGCTCGGTGGGGCCACGTTCCAGCCGCGATGCGCTTGGAGCAGCTCCCATGGGAAGTGGCTCTCGGAAACGGCGCGTCCTCACGTCAGCCGCGTCCGCTGCTCCGGCAGCTCCCAGCTCGGTCCCCAAATAAAGCAAGAGCCTGCGAGAGCACGTGGCCGGAGCCGAGCTCCAAAGGCATTTTTAAAGGGACACGGGCAAGGCTGAGAGGCCTAAAATTAGAGCAGCCAGCTGTGACTGGGAGCACAGGTGCTTTGGTGCCCGAGCTGTGCTCGGACATCCCCCACCCCCACCCCCACCCTCAGCCCTCTCCTCTGACACTGACGAGGAGCTGGTGCCTCTTGGCCTCCTGGCCTCAGGATCCAGCATCTTGGCAAGAATGGGGCAGGTGGGGAAGGCGCGTCGGAGGGAGGAACTTGGGACCGCAGGGAAAGCCAGGGCCTGGGGCTTTGGAGGAAGTTATTGTGAATGGAAAAAACATCCTCGCAAGAGGGCTGAGGGCTCGGTGTTAGAGATGGAAAAGGTCTATTGCAGCATCTAGTCCCATCCCCCCCGCAGGGCAGACCGGCCTCCCCTCCCCAGTGAGTAGAGATCAGATCCCGGACTAGAGGGACGTGACAAACCAGCCCAGCCCAAGGGCCAGGAAGCCGACTGCCGAGGAATCGGATTCTCACACTCGTCTTTTCACAAGCGGTGCTCACACTTGGGGGTGACAGACACGCACGCATGAGTCGCACCAAGGCACAGGAAAGGCCGGACTTCCCAAGGAGCTAAGAAGGATCGCCCGGGAATGCACCTACAGCAGATCGGTTACAAAACAAGAGCAAAGGTCTCTGCAAATCCAGAAAACACGAATAACCTTAACACTGTCACTGAGTGCTCAGGAGAATCCCGCCTCATCTTCCAGAGTTTCTCCAGGACTCCTGGGTCCCAGCCTCCGATGGTTCGCACGGGCAATGTTCCCCATTACAATCTCAAATCCCCTCCCAGAGAACACTGCCTCATAGGTCCTTCCTCTGAAGCACTAGCCCCTGCTTACGCATGGGGTAAACTGAGGCAGAGAGAGGCAGCAACTTGCCTAAAGTCATACAGCGAGAGCCAGAGCTGGGAGTAGAACCCAGGCGTCCTAGGCCCCGTGCCCCACCCAGAGCAGGCAGTGGAAACCAGGAACCCTGATTGCAACCACCTTGGCTGGGTGATGACTCAGCCACAGCGAGCCAGCTCTCTGGGGTTACATCATGAAGTGAAGTGTTGCTTTCACCCCCCAGCCCAGTCTGGCAACGCTCCCCCTTCCCCGCCTGAGCGGACCAGCCCCTGCAATAACATCCCCCGGGCGCGCTGTTGTTTTCAGGTCGCTTTGCATTGCTCCCCTCCCCTGGATTGCGCCGAGCCCTGTGTGATCAGCGAGCACTATAAACCGGTCACGGGAGCTTCTGCAGCAGTGATTCAGTTCAGAACAATCCAGCCAACCTTGGGCATGCAAATCTGCTGTGGGCGCGGAGCGAGGCCAGGGCACCCCGACGTACACGGAGAGGAGCACGGGAAAGCCGCTCTGGGCCAGGCGAGAGCAGAACCAGGCCGGCAGAGTTTAAACAGGGAGCATTTGGACCGAGTGCTCTGACTTCCTCCTGCACGGTACAGGGCAGGGAATCCCGCCCAGGGGCTCTTCCGTAGTTATCTGCTTCTTTTCCCTCCATCCTTGATAAACAGGGAACCAGCTGCAGGCACTGCTAATGTTCCCCCCAAAACTGGTTCCAAGCAGCCAGGACAGAGCCCGAGCCCGCACCCCGGCGGGGGTCATTAGCAGGCAGGGCTGATGAGAACAATTCTAATAATCCTACAAATATTTTGTCCTGGTGCCTCCAGTCGAGGATCTGGAGCCACTTAAACACAAACTAATCAGCCCTGCAAGAGAGGAATCGGTGCTCCTTCCCCATCATGTGGGGAAACTGAGGCACAGGGACTGGGGGGAGTGATTTGCCCACCCAATCAATCCCCCTCCATAGCAGGGTTTCAGGCACTGGCGGCCCCAGGGTTTCTCCTGCTTTCTGGCCGAGGCGTACAACAGTTGAGAAATGCTTAAAGTCATTGGGTTCAGCACAGGGGTGTGTGGGTGACGCATCAGGGCCGGTGCTACCCAGGACTTTGGCAAGACGGGGACCTGATGTGCGGCTCAGCACATTAAAGATTGTGAAGCGCTGTGAGCTCGGCGGCTGAACGGCGCGAATGGGTCCTTCTGGCCTTGTGCTCCGAGCAGCTTTCTGCACCGCTGGGAATAAACCCACATTTTCCTGTGCCCAAGACACGGTCACAGCTCCGTTTGTTTTGTCCCTGATTTCACCAGGCTCAACCTAGTCCAGCCCCAGGACTGGTTTGAAAGTGCCCAGTGGACAAAGTGAGGTGGCTTTCCCGCCCCACACCCAGCAAACAAACACAACAGGTGCCCAGGGCGCAGAGCGGCTGGCCCAGCTCCAGGAAATGCCGGCCGTTGAACGAGCCAAAGCCTGTTAGTCAAGTGTGCTCAGGAGCAGAGGCCCCGCAGAGAGACGGAGAACTTGTAAAGCAAGATACCAGAGTCCTGCACTTGGCCCTCTCCGCGCGGCCTTGTCCTCAGGCATCTCCTTCCCACTGCCCGGCACATTCCCACTCCACATTTTGAGACAGGGAACCCCGCAGCATTCGCTTTCCTGGCCGATTTCTCATTGCTTTCTCCTGGTCAAACCCATGGGCGCTGTAGCCTTTATCGCCAGGGGGTAGTGGTGGGGGGGATCCTCTGGGCCCTGATCCTGAGACAGGGCCCTGCCCGCGCGGACACGACCGTTGGACCGGGGGCTTGGCTCGCCCCGACACATCCACTGCCTTGCCACTGTTCAAACAAATCAATTCATTGCAAAACTACCAAGCGACCCCAGAGCAGCAGAGGGTGGCGGCATCCCAGGCCAAAGGCGGCTGATTCTCTTCCAAAGCCGTAAACAGGCAGAAGGGGACGACAGTCTGAACCTGCCCCGCCCAGGTGATTTGCACACCTAGCTCCCAGGGGATTAGGCACCTGAATCCTTTTGAGTCCAGGCCCTGACCCTGCAAAGGGCAGAGCCCCAAGAAATCCACCAGGGCAGAGGCTGATTTTGCACCCGCCGCTGGCTAGAACTGTGCAAAGGCGGCTAGTGACTCCGGGGGGGCCCGAGCCGGCTGATCACCAGCCCCGGGGGAGCCCAGCAGGTCCCCCCCCCCCGGAGGCTCCCTGACCCACTAGGCTGCAGCCTCCACCCCTGACCTCTGCAAAGCACTTGAGGAACCTCAGTTTACCAAGAGGGAGAACTCCAGCCCCCCCCCAACCTCTGAGGCGGGTGCACACCCGCTGGGGAGCTGCCCCCCCTCCCCCCGCGCCACCTGCCTCCGCCCTGCGCTCCCCAGCCGGTGCAAACAACCCGAGCGGGGGGGCAGGGGGCAGGTTCAGAGGCTCCTCAACCCCCCAGCAGAGCCAGTGACACCCAAGGGTGCAACCCCCCCCCCCCGTTAACACGCTGCTGGGCGCTCGACAGACTCCGGATCGGGCCCGCTCGTGCCTTTACTTACCCGCCTGGGCGGCGGCGAGCTGCGGGCGGCAGAGCAGGAGCAGGAGGCAGAGGAAAGGTCCCGGGCGCTGGCGGATCCGCATCGTGCCGGGCGGACTAGGACATGCTCGGGCCGGGCTGCGAGCCGCCGCCACCTGCTCCCCGCTGGGGCCGGGCCGGACCCCCGGCTGGCGGATCCGCGTCGGCTGCCCCGCTCCCGTGGCGCCCGCCGCTTTGATCCGGGTCCGGCCACCCGCCGCTCCCGGAGTCACTCCGCAACGACAACACACTTCATTCAAGGAGTAGCTGCGCCGGCCGCCCATTGGCTGGGGCTGGCAGCCAATCAGAGCCGGCCCAGCTGAGGTTTGGGGCAAAGCTGGGGCTGCGGGTCTGAGCCCCTGGGGCCCCACCCCCCTGCGCGCCCCCCTCTGCCCCCAGGCCAGGCCTGGGCCAGTCACTGGTCGCTGTTAGTCCAAGCCCCCGGGCAGGTCCCCGCTGTGCCAGGCGCTGCCCGGCCGCCGGGTCCCTGCCCCAGGGAGCTTGCAATGCCCCCAGCCCAGACACGGGCCCGTCAGTCTGCCCCCTGCAGCCCGGCCCCTGGACCAGACCCCGGAGCTCTGGCTGGGGCCCCGGCACCCTGGGGTCGAGCGGGCCCCGGATGCGGTGGGAGCTCCAGTCCCAGCCGGGCCAGGCCCAGGAGAGCAGAGACAGGCTGGGGGAGGTGCTGGCGCTCACCCCCCAGAGAAGACCTGGGTGCCAACGCTTGTCCCCCTCACCAAGGGACCTTGGCCACCTTGTCTCTCTCAGCTCCTCCAGGGAATCGAAATCCCCTGAACACCTCTGAGGGCCTGGCCCCATCATGGCAGAGAGAGGAAATGAACCCCCAAGCTGGGAAATAACCATATGCCCCTTTGGCATGGGAGGGAGACACCGAGGGGGGCCATGGGCAGCATCAGGATTAGAACTCAGAACCCCAGCTGCTAGCCTATGCCCCCCTCTCCCCCTGCCCGTGTCTCCTCTCCTCCTGGCTTCCCACCTGCGCTTTGTTCTCACCGTTGGCACATGCCTCCCCTGGGCTCTGCTCCGCGCCTGTCCCTGGTCACTGGCACAGCAGCAGCCAGCACAACCTCCCGGGGCCTGGGCACCACGGATGGCAAGGCAGTGCCAGGCAGGCCAGGGGGGCACGCTACGGGTTATGGGGTGGGCGGGGGAACAATGGGCGCAGTCAGGGAGGGGAGCGGGAGGAAATGAGCTCAGAGATGGAGGCGGGAGGGGAGCTGACGCATGCCGGGTGGGCACCCGCCACACCGCAATCGTCAATAACCGTCAGCCCCTGATCCACCCGCCCCCGCGGGGATGGAGCCAGCGCAGCAGCCTGGCAGAGTTCTTCTAGCAACCCACCTCCCGCTACCAGCATGCCTCAGCTGTGACACCAGGGGGGGGACGGGACGGCTGGGAGCACCCACTGGGAGCTCTTGGGGGGGGGGCACGGCCCATCTTCAGTGTCACCGAGCACATTAGGGACACGGGATACAAACAAGGTTATTTTTTACCCTACTGTAAAAACAGAAACAACAAGGAGTCTGGTGGCACCTTAAAGACTAACAGATTTATTTGGGCATAAGCTTTCGTGGGTAAAAAACTCATGCATCCGAAGAAGTGAGGTTTTTACCCACAAAAGCTTATGCCCAAATAAATCTGCTAATCTTTAAGGTGCCACCAGACTCCTTGTTGTTTTTGTAATCACAGAGTCTCATATTGTCAGAGTCTTTGGCCCCAACTGAACTCTTGGCCGGTGAGTTCTTGTGGCGAAGAGTTCCACAGGCCAATCACACAGTGCGTGTTAAAAATAGTCACCGTTTGTCGGCTTTTGTCCCTCTTTGTTGTCAGGTTACGAGAGAGGGTAAACAAAGGCGCCCTTGCAGCCCTTCTCTGCTATTGTTTGCTGTTCCTGGTTCCTCATAGGGCTGCACTAAAGAGGCCCAAATTTTTCCTATTCCTCCTTTTCAGGCCTCCAGCGTCACTCTCCTTGCCTGGACCTTTCCCAGGCCAGAGCCTCTTGGAGATGGACTGGCCAGAAACAGAGCCCCACACCCGGTCTTAAAGTAATCCACCTCCGCGGGAAGGACCAAGCCTACACCTGTTCCTGCCCTGGGGTGCCCCCCCCCGGCCATTTCTGGGAATTCCTCTCTTGGGACTGGTGCTAAGGACACTGCTCACTAGGATTTCACTTCATTATCTTCTCCCCCCAACCTGCAGTTCCTTCCTGGGCCCCCCTGCCCCAGGGAAGTCCCCCCGCTAGCAGGGGGCATAAGCAACATCTTCACCCCCAGGCCTGGTGCAAAGAGGCCCCCAACACAAGGCTGCCCTGGAGCCTAGGAGTGCATAGGCTCCCGTCCTACCTGTATCCCAGCAAGTTCTGCAGCCACCCAACGCTCCACCCACGGCTGAAGCCTGGATCTGGCTCTTGTAGGGCTGAAAGGCCAGGCAGGTAGGAGCAATAGGGCACCAGCCAGGGACCCGGCTGCCAGTCGGGCAGAGTTAAGGGAGCGCCTCTCAGCCTTCCGCCCGGGGGAGCAGAGAATTGCAGAACGGGGGCTGGCCCGGGCTGCTTTGCGCCACTTGAACCCGACCAGTGCAACCTCACCCAGTAACCTAGCGCCACTTCGGGGCCCTGCCAAGCCCACAATGGAGCCACCCACAGAGAAGCAAAGGGTGATCCGGGCGAGACGGGCGAGCCCCCCCGCACAGAGCGCTCCATGCCAAGCTGCAGGAACTGCCTCTCCCACCCCCTGCTGGCTGCCCATGAACAGCCCGGGGAGGAGTGAGACGCTCCCTGCACTGGAATTGCGAGCAGCTAAGGGCCAGGATCGGCGGCTTCACTCAAACCTTCAGCTTCAGTGTTCTCCTGTTCCTGCATTTTTGGACGATGTGGATTTGATGGAGCTCTTGGCAGCACTGACACCCCTCAAAGTTGTGCCACAACAGCAGGTAACACCCACAGTCCAAAATATCCACACACACCCCCCGCGGTACCGACGGACCTTCAGCCTTCCATGCAAAAACCTCCAGCCTAAGGTTCCATTTGACACTGTGGGGTTCTGTCAACACCTGCCATCACCCCAGCACAGAGACCCCTGAGCGCCGTTTGGGAGGCCACAGCCAGTTATTGGGATGCTTTGCTGACAAACAGGAGAGCCCCCCGCCCCATCCCGTGAGCTGGGATCTGTCCATAAAGCCAAAGTCCTGCCCCCCGCAGTCAGCAGAGGGAGCCCTGCCACCCCAGAGGGCATCTAATCCTCACCCGCTTGTTTCCAGAGTAACATTCGGTGTCCGCCCACAAGCTCCCAGCGAGTGCGAGGACCCGGTGCAGTCTCCCCCCTCCCCACACACAGACTCGCACCCACAGACCAGATGTAAAGTCATTTATTGAGGCAATGTCTCAAGATGCGCATTTCCAGCCCCATCTCCTTACATGGGCTTGGGGGGAGGTCTCGGGGCAGCGCCCTAGAGGGGAAGAGAAAGGAGAACGTTAGGACACATTCAGCCGACGGCTCAGTGCTCTGACTCCAGGCAGGGAAAGAGGAACCGCCAGACTGGAGCGGACCCGAGATCCATCTACCTCACCACCCGTCTCTGATGGTGGCCAAAACCAAATGCTCCAGAGGAAGGTGGAAGAACCCAGCAGTGGGAAGACATGCAGGACGTGTCACACGTGATAACGACCTATCCCTGTTACCCACATGGGCCAATCCCCTTGGTCCCTGCTCCCCTCACTACACGTTCACTAGTGTCCCAAGCACAGGGGGCTTCTCCTCTGAAGAGACTATTCCACAGAGAGTCACCGGCCTCAGGTGCGAGTCAATTCCGGCTCCTCACGGCTTGCTAGCATGCCTCGGCGGGCAGCTCTGATCATTGCCCTGCAGAGCAATGGGGTGGACACCGAGTCACTGGCATGGAGGGTGAATGGGGGACTCTGGTGTGGGAGGCGCCACCATCTCTGGCAGAGAAGAGTTTGCAGGGGGTTGGCAGGAGTCCCTGAGCCACAGGGGGATGGGAATTGGGGGAGGAACAGAGGGATGCAATGAGCTCCGAAGTGCCCGCCCTTGGCCTGCCAGGCTGGAGAGATCTGTGCACAATACGTACTGCGGGCCTGAACCTGGGCGGAGGGGTACGGTCCTTCCGGGCCTCCCGGGAACGGTTCCTCACCACCTTGCTGTGGATGGCGCAGCTGACGCAGTAATGCAGCTTCACATACAGCTTGGGCAGCACGTACGCTGGGGAGATGGGAGAGGCGTAAATCAGCAGCCAGAAGCCGCAGCTTCCCCAGTTCCATTCCAGCTACAGAGGGATCGGTTAGTGTCGCCCCAGCCCCAGGCGAGCCAAACTGCGAGCTAGGATGCCGGAGAGCCGACGGTGGAGCCAGAGATTACACACAGGGCAGACACGCTCAGAGCAAGGCCCTGCCGGAGCGCTGCATGACAGGACATGCAGTGACGGTGGGCTCAGCTCCTTAGTCAAGGTAACGCTGCTACAGTCTGCTCATTCCATGCCCCCCAGGTGCGTCCTGGAGCACAAACCAGTCCCATTCCCGCTGCTTCCCTGCAACTGCTTTTTGGCAGGAATGCTGGACCTCCCGATGGCTCCTGGTCTGGGACTTCCACCCCAACGGGCGCCTGTCAGGGGACCAGAAGCCCCAGGCACCATTTTGCTGCAGAGGGGCCTAATGGTTAGAGCAAGCAGCCAGGACACCTGGGTTCTACATCCACCTTCGCCGCCCACCTTCTTGCAGCTTTTGGCAAATGAGTTCAGCTCTGTCGCCGCCTCCTCCCCAGCATAACGAGGGTGAGACCACTTTACCCAGCTAGACGGGCAACAAAGTGCTCTGGGGCCCTCGCCAAGAGGCAGAGTCTCATTCATCTGCAGAGCGCTTAACTGCTCCACTAGCACGCGGCCAGCTCAGCACGTAGCCTCAGCCCCGGGCCGGGAGACACGCCAACGTCACACAAGCTCGGGCGTCTCTTCACTGTCATGTTATGTTTGATTGAGTTAAGAGGGACAACCCTTCTCCATCCACGCCCTATGGTATTCATCTGGCCTCCACCCCTGCAGTGTGCGAGTACCTCACCCCCTGGACTGTATTTAACCCCTCACGCCGCTGGGAGGCGGGCGCTGCGACTGTCCCCATTGTACAGATAAGCAAACTGAGGAAGTGGAACCAGGTCTCCAGCTGGTGCCCGAACTCCTGGACTGTCCCTGGTAACACAGGCTGCAGCTGGGGCTGGCCCCGCTCCCCAGCGGCACGACACACCCCCCGGCCCCGCACCGGCCCCCCAGGGGCTCACAATCGAAGACGCTGGCTTCGGAGATGTCCCGGACTGCGGCGGCCTCCACGATGTTCCGGATGACGAACTTCTTGATGGCCTTGTCCTTGGGGACGCAGCGGGCGCAGTTGGTGCAGCGGATGGGCTGGACGTGCCCGCGGCCCTTCTTGGCGCGCCCGTTGTTCCGCCTCTTCTTGGTCTGGGGGGGGGGGGGGGAAGAAATGGGGTCAGAGGCGCTGGGGGGGGGGGGGGAGGGAGCAGAGCCAGGGCTACACACAAGTCTTCCCCCCCCCCCCGAGCGTGCCCCCCCCCCCAGCTCCCGGGGCCGGCGCAGGGGCCCGCCCCAGGGGCCTGCGGGGCTGCGATCGGATCTGGGCCCTGCAGCCGAGGGGGGCTGGGAACTCGCCCCTCCGCCCAGGGACAGACCCCCCCCGGCCCCTCCCCCTCGCTGGCCCCCCCCGGCCCCTCCCCCTCGCTGGCCCCCCCCCGGCCCGTGACCCCCCGCCCCTCCCCCTCTCGATGGGCCCCCCCGGTCCGTGACCCCCCCCGCGCCCCTCGCTGGGCCCCCCCGGCCCCTCCCCCTCTCGCTGCGCCCCGCGCCCCCCCGGCCCGTGACCCCCCCACCCGGCTCCCCGCCTCGCGCCGCCGCCGCTCACCATCTTGGAACAGACGAGGCGAAAGAGGATCCAGCCGCCGCGCCGAACCCTTATATAGTCCTCCGCCCGTCCCGGAAGTGCCTCCGCCAGGGGAGCGGGAGCCCGGAGAGGCCACGAGACCCCCCGTCCGGCCTCACGTCCCTTCCGCCCCCTTCCCTTCCGCGGAGCAGGGGCTCCGGATCCCTGCGGGCGCGGAGGAAGCCGGGACCGGCTCTTCAGAACTCGGGAGGGGACTATTTTTATGCCTTGGCGAAGGGATCATACGTCACGTACAAGAATATTCGAATCCCAGCATGCACCGCGGAGGCGGCTAGGCCCGGGCCGCTCGCAGGCACGTGGGGGCGATGCATGCTGGGATCTGTAGTCCTCTTTGCCCAGGAGGGCCCATTGCATGCTGGGACATGTAGTCCCCGTGGGGCCGCATGGCCCAGGCGCTGAGCCGCAGGAGGAAGGTGGGGAGTGGAGTGCGGTGGGTCTGGGGACCCAGGAGTCCTGGCTGGCTCCCCGCTCTAACGCACCAGCCCCCACTCCCCTCCCTGGCCAGGGAGAGAACCCAGGAGTCCTGGCTCCCAGCCGCCCCCCCCCCAAACCAGACCCCACTCCCCTCCCAGACCAGGGAGAGAACCCAGGAGTCCTGGCTCCCAGCTTCCCCGGCTCTACCCCACCAGACCCCACTCCCCTCCCTGGCCAGGGAGAGAACCCAGGAGTCCTGGCTCCCAGCCCCCCTCCCCCACCAGCCCCCACTCCCCTCCCAGACCAGGGAGAGAACCCAGGAGTCCTGTGCTGGCCCTTCAAATACAAAGGTGATAAAGAAACAAAAAACAAGTTCATGCCTCAGAATCCTCAAGTTACGATTTTATTGTAGCCACAAAAGCAGGAGGAAAAAGACACATCCCCCGGCCCCCACATTCAGTAAACTCCACCGGGTACCGTGACGCCGAACAACAGACCCTGGTATCGTGTGCGCCAGTTGCAGACCGAGCGAAACCTCCCTGCGCTTGCTCTGGAACGGCCCCCTCGGCGGAGACTCCGTGACATACAGACGCCCCACTGAGTCGAACCCCCCCGAGCCCTTTGTTGCTATCATGCCATCGCTGCCTGGTAGAACCGCACACAGGTTATTCATGGGCTTTGGGTTTCACACTGAAAAAGCTCAGTGCAGTCTGGCCCCTCGAAAAGGTCAGAGATCCTAATCTGCCCAGAAAGGCTGCTCTGACGTTTCTACCTGTGGTAGCGCAAAGGGGATAAACGTGTCTCACCCCTTCCCTCCCCCTCATCCCAGCAGCTCAAAGCTTCCTCCTGCTGCTACGAGAAAGATCCCAAAGGCCCCAGACCCTCATCTGAGTGAAGTCCCTTGGGCGCTCAGCGTACATCACAGGCTGGCCGCAAAAGCCTGGAAGTTACCCAGAGGGCAACCTTTACAAAATGAATCCCCCTCCAAGTAGCATTTCCCCCTCTGAGTTAAACCAGGCTACGCCAAGCCGTGGTGAAGGAGGGCGGCAGCTTGAATACGTTTTCCAGCACGTGTACAAAGTAGCGTGCTGCGACCACTGACCAGTGCTGTCTCATTGCGTCCTCGTGTTCCCCCCTCTGTCTGTCTGCAGCTGGTCTCTCTCGTCTTACACTTCCCTTGGCCCAGAGAGCTCCCAGGGATCGTCCTGTCGTCCTGTTTGTCCAGTGCCTAGCGCAAAGGCTGGGTGTGTCACTAGGCCCTCCAGTAATATAAATAATACAGATGGCCAAGCACTGCGCCTACAGTGATACCGACGCCGATGGCTAGATGAAAAAACATCCGTGATTAGACTGAGGGGGGAGTGCTCTGGCACGGCCCTGTTAGCCCCTCGCTGTGCGTTTCCAACACACCATCAATGTACTGCAGGCTAATGAATAGGGCACTCGAGCAGAACTCAGAAAACCTGGGCTCTGACACTCTGCGACTAGGGTGACCAGATGTCCCCATTTTACAGGGACAGTCCCAATGTTTGGGTCTTTTTCTTATATAGGCACCTATTACCCCCACCCCCGTCCCGATTTTTCACACTTGCTGTCTGGTCACCTTACTCTGCGACTGACCTGCTGTTTGACCCCACAGATCTCTGTCTGGTCTCTTTCGACTGTAAGCTCTGGAGGTCCCGGTGTTTGTACAGCACCTGGAACAATGGCAGCTACAAGCACTCCCCTGGGACAGAATTAACTTCCTCGGTACCAGCATTTCCAGCTGAGGGTCTGAAGAGCCTCAAGGGGCCTGGGAAGTAGCAATGAAGAAACGAGCACCGAGGGGAGAAAATCACCTGCCCCGATCACACACGCCGAGCAGGAAGCAGAGCCCATCTACACTGCACCGAGCCTCAAAGACCAGGTCAATTGCCCGGGGCTCCCAGGGGTCAGGCTCCAGGCTAAATATGGCAGCGCAGACATTCGGGCTAGGGCTGGAGTCCAGGCCGAGACCCTTCCCCGTTGCAGGGTCTCTCAGCCCAAGCCTGAATATCGACACTGCACGATTTTAGCCCCGCAGCCTGAGCCCAAGGCGACTGAGCAGGGCCTTTTCCGGCAATATAGACACCCCACCGAGAGCCAGACGGACCTTCCAGAGCTGGAACCAAATTCAGAAGTGGGGAGGAAGTCGCTGTCGTTCCATTCACGTCGAGGGGGTTGCCTGAGTTTGGAGTCTAGAACGCGGAACTGGTCCTGGTAAGAGCACGGGAACCCATCTCGAAGGAGCGCGCTCTGGGGAGGCCAGGCGAGGCCTTTCATTACCACCCGCCTCTGGCTCAGCTACACTGCAGAACAACATTCCCAGGACCTCAGCTGGAATCCCGGGGGACTCCATCGGGGAGAGATCTTCATGGCCCGGAGCCTCCCTCCCCTCTGGGGCTCCTGTTCCAATTCTAGCTCCCTGCTTTCAGCGGAGGTCAGAGATGCCCCCTGGTCTGGCCTGGCCTCCATTCAGAGCCACTCCGGGAACGGTGACCTGTTTCGCGGGTGTGGAATGGAGCGGGGAGGGAAGAGGATGCAATCCACACTAGTCTGGCTCAGCAAACCTCCAGGCTGAGAGGAGTGGCAGGTCCTAGTCGAATATCCAGGCCCTGGTGAACTGGTGTCCGTATTACAGATATACCCCATGCAGTTGGACCCCTGCTGGCAACCTGAGCAGAGAGGCCGAAGATTGATGGGGCTGTGGTGACCAAATTTCCCTCTTCGCCCTAGAGATGGCCCTGCGTGGCAGGGTTGGGCTGAGCGGTAAAGAAATTAGGCCCTGTTCTCATTTACTCTCCAGTCCCTTTAAGCTGCTCTGACAGTGTCAAGGGGTCTTAAAATGGGAAGAAATGCCCCCCCACCCCCTCCCAAGAACTGCTCCTGCCCTAAAGGACCCTCCACCAGCTTGTGCAGAGATGGCATCAAGGCTCTGGAGCGGCCCCTGCTCCCAGCGGAGGGGGTGGATTGGGACATGGTTGGAGAATGCAGTTACAGCTATTCTCGGATACCCAGAGGCCACAAGGATCAGTGGGAAGTAGAGCACTAGTTAGAGCAGCCCCAAGGCTGCTCTACCTTACACTATGTGCCAGTTAGGACTCTGCAAGACCCCACAATACCGGGAGCTCGTGAGTGAGTTCTAGGGCTCTCTCCCACAAACCTCCTTCCTCTTCAGGAACGAAGTAACAATCAGCCGCTCTGAATCAGACTGTACCTGTTTTTGGGACTCATGTCCAGGGCCGTCAATCTGGCATCTTTCCCCAGCATGTTGCCTCTCTCAGGTTCAGCTGTTTCAATTCCTTCCTCCCCTAGAGGGTCCTCACCCCTTGCCCCTTTTAATCGTAGCTGTAACAGACGCAGCCTTGGCAGCCTCAAATCAACAAGATAGAAATAGGGCTGTGAGCAAGGTTACTCGAGTGCCGTTCAAGACAGACACACCAATTGTTTGTCACGACGTCTCCCCATCCGTGAGCTATTGCGGTGTAGCACTTGGGCCGGCAAGCAGCAAGGCTGGGGTAACAATAACCCAGGCACAATGAGAAACAAGTGACAAAGGATTCTTTGCTTTTCAGCTTGGCAACCATTCTGTTCAGATGTGCATACGCACACGCACTCTCTCTCTGCTCTCCCTGGGAAGTGTCTGAACCCGGGGTTTGTCATGCAGGGGAACTGACCAACACAACCAGAGCAGAATAATGATTCCCAAATAGTTCCGCCCACTAGTCAGTTTCCCTGCGGACAAGTCCTTAGCTGAGCTGGTTGGAACATTGTCCATGGAATGGTTTCTCATGGCAGTATGCTGCTTCGAAGCGGAAACATTTCCAGGGCTGGAGCATTTTGATGGGAAGGCTTCTGAGGTCCGGGGTGGACTCGTCAGTCGCTTCCAAAGAGAGACCCCTGAAATGCAAACCTGAACAACTCAGTCCAAAGAAGGGTATTTCGAGACAATTCCATTTGGGGGGGGGGGAGAGAAACTTTTGAAAGGTTTTGGTTTCGCTCCGACACAAAAAGAAAAAAATTCCAACCCTTGGAAATTCTCGCAAACTGGAATCATCCTTCTCCAGCCAGCTTTAGTCTTGTAACTAAGACTCTGGAAAGCTGGCTTTCGTTCCCAGCTCTGCCAGACTTGGGCAAGCCGGGGTCATGATCCCTATGTTACAGACGGGGGAAACCACTTCCCTCTGTCACAGGCGGTCGGGAGGATAGATGGTGCTGGGTTTGTGAGGTGTTCCTGAGGATGGGGACATCTTTGGGCAAACCATGCTCCAGAAGCCATGACGTTTGAGCAGGAAGAGGCCTGGGGCATTAAATTACTCATGTTTATTTATAACAGACTTTCAGCCAGTACAGTACAAAACTTACAGTAGTATATCTCCATTACACAAATATTTACTTACAATATATTACAGATACAAAAAGCTTTTGCGGTAAGAGAGAGTTTTGTTGTTGAAAAGCGAGTCTAACCTCACAAAAAAGGGAAAAAAACCCGAAGACAACAGCAAATCCATTAACGATATACAAATGAAAACTCGTTAGAAAGGAAGGAGGAGGAGTCGGAGCTGGAAGAGGGTTGGGGTATTGCACATCATATTTTTTGTTCTTCATACATCTGATTAAAAAATATATATATATTTACACAAGTAAAGCGACCTGGAGTTTTACAAAATTCCTACATTTGTTTTAGACTCTTTACAGGTAAAAGAAAAAAGATGCGGAAAAAAGGTGTTTATAAATTTCAGAACTTCCCTTTCCCTTTGTTTAAAAAACACCCCCCCCCTTTGAATATTGTGTTGGTTTTACCTTTTGAAAAGGGGAACGGGAGGCATGGGGGGGTTGTGGGGCTCTTCATACTTATTCACAGTCTACTGGGGATAACAGTCAGGTCAAGCTTAGCTGAATTTCGTACCAAATCAACAATGTGACAGTGCAGCAGTTGTGGTCAGAAAGCGACCTTGGCTGTCAGGGAAGCTGAGCGGATCTGATCTGGGCAAAGGAGTTTTTACTCCCGGGAGCCCCGCAGGAACCAACTGAGCACCCGAAGGGTGATTATGTCCTGCCGTGTGCATTAACGGTCAGCAGTGCTGGTCCACCTGGGGACTTTAGAGGCTGGAGGGAGAACTAAGCCAGCCGGGTTTTCACACTGAGTGGGAGATGGTTGGTGGCACAGAAGTTGCCTTTGCAAGTCAAAAGGTGGATTTTTCGAAGTGAATCAGAGAGAACACGCAGCAGCTATAATGTCACTTTTACAAGTCTGCTTTTCAGACCACAACCGTGCTTTAAAAATCCCCCAAACGGCAGCCAACCCGGGCACCGGCTTCCCATGACGGAATTTACCAAATGCCAGTAAGAAAAGGAGACCCACGTGTCTCTCTCAGCTTGGTTTCCAGTTCTGCTCAGAGAAGACCGCTTGACATGATGTTTGTTTCCTTCTCTCTCCGCCTGCTCAGTTGCAGACAGACGGCAGGAAAAGTGCATCGTTTTTGCATGAGAACCGACAGTTTGGGGCTCTGTTGGAGAAGGCTTCTCAAAAATTACACACAATCGAGCCATTTTGCCTTTTATTGCTACCTTGTGGAAAACCAGCAGTTTCTCGCCAATTTAACAAGTGCTATCCATAACATCCAGAAAGCCTTAAAGGCCTAGCACAGTCCTGCCTGGTTTTCGTATTCACGACGTACCTAGATGGAGATTTCTGCAGTCAGATCATATGGGAAGAGAAATTATTTCTGAGCGTATTTATGAAAAGGGATTGACTCCAGATCCTGGTATTTTGAGGACTGGACCAGTGCTGAGGCAGTGACTTTGAAAAGGTCAGATCTCTCAGATCACTAGGCCTAGAACTGAATGCTCTGAAGTAACGGAATCATGTCATTCTGATTAACATCTTGCTTCTCACTTCAGTTCTGTTCAAAGCAGATGCTAGCCCAAGAACCACTAGAGTTTAAAACCCCCGTCTGCAGCTCAGGAATCCCACCTTTTGAGAGGTATAAAATATGAGGTCAGCATGTTCAAACAAGGATGACATCAGGCTCCTACCCGAATAAGTAGCTTTATGTTCAAAGGTGCTGGCACCTACAGATCTCCTGGCCTTCGACAGCAGCTGTGGGTGCTCTCCAATTCCAAATAAAAAAATAATCAGACCACTTATTTTAGAAGCTTAAGGATTGGGGTTTTCAAACACGTTTGAAGACATGAAGTGCCCAACTCCCAGAGAAAGTCAATGAGAGTTAGGTGCCTTTTGAAAAATCCCAGTCCAAATGTGGAGGTCAGTGCTCAATTTTAGTCTCAATCTAACTTTGGTCACTCTCCGGAATGACTGATAAAACCCGGCTCTCTTTGGCACTTCAGCTGGAAGATGGTGATCAGAATGCCAGGATGTTATGGTCTGTTTTCTCGTGGTCTGCCAGGGCTCAATACAGTACAAAATGCTTTCTGAGCCAGTCAAACATTTCACAACCACTTCTGGAGGAGAGACCAGAAAGGAATAAGCAAGTTTGCACCACAGCAGTTAGATTTATACACTGGGAAGGGGGGTGGAGAATGTCTGCTAGGGAACTTTCCTAACCTCCTTGAACGGTCATCGCAGCAGACACGACAGGCCTTTCTGCCCAAGCCGGTTTGTGCCGCCAACGGGCTTCTGAAAAAAAAACGGCTCAGCGGTTTCGTTTCACATCTGGATACACAAACACCGTCAACAGAAAAGCAAGAAGAAGAAAAGAAAGAGCAGCGAGCGTTGCCGCTTGTGAGGTGGTTCTGTTTGTTTTAGTAGAAAAAGAACAAGCCTTTGGTTTAAACCTCAAGGGAGCAGTTTGTTGGGCTGCTGTTGAGTGATTATTTTTATGCATCGTGGGCCTTGGTATAAAGCAGGGATCCCTCCCCTCACGCCCCCAAGTTATGGCCCCTGGAACACAGCCAGGCTCTGGGGTCCCCCCCACCCTGTTTCCGATGGGCAGCGTTATCTAAGACAGAGCCGTGGGGTTAATTGACACTGGCCTACTGACCAATTTATGGGGGAAGGGGACTGCACATCCCCCCACCCCTTTTGCACATAGTGGCCTGGTGTAACTCTCACGCCCCTTGCAAGTGCAAGTACCGTCAGGATCCCAGCTGCAGGGGATGGGGAGCGGGTTTGCTATAAAAATAAAATAATGGTGGAGGCTGCCTGCTTCTCTGCCGCCTCTCTGGAGCAGGTGAAAGCCTGTCCATTGGCTACTCCCGCTCGTTGTCCACGGACTGAATGGACTGTTTTCAAATCCCTCTCCCAGTAGTTCTAGGATTCTGGGGACCTCCCCCCTCATGATTTTGGGGGTTTCCATTGACATGATTTCCTGCTCATCCCCTTACTCCGGGAAGCAGCAGCCCCACAGATCCTGCTGGTTTTGCAAGTCCCAGAAGCCAGCAGTCACCCTTCCCCATTTCTTGGATGTTTCCCTACAGTAACCAAGCAAGCTCCCGGTCAAGTCCCTCGCCCAGGGGGCTTGAGCACCTCCCAGTAGTTAGCAGTCTGCTGGGGCAGACGCAACTCTCAACAGAAGCCACTTCTCTGATGCAGCAAATCCCCCACCCCCCAGACTCACACATTTAACACATCACTCTAAAGACACAATCTGCTTACGCGCAAGTGCTAGAGACACAACGTCCACATCTCTCTGCTGTGCCACGCAGCATCACAACTACCTGTGGGGCAAAACGACCCCAACCCAACCCAACAACAAGCTTTCGCATTGAAAGTGCAGCTCTTTAGGGCTTATGCAACTGACCCAAGTCCTCTGTGCAAATAAGAGCCAGACACGTGCTCCCCGGGAAGCTACGGACTCCGACGGCAAAGTGCCCAGTGGCGGCCCCTGGGGAAAGCTGCCGAAGAGGAAGAAACTCTTCAACCATGCAGCACAGCATGAAGCGACGGGATTGGGGTTCCTAGGGGCTGACCTGTTTAACGACCGTCCTTCCTTCCCTGGATACTGGCCCCAGCAACAGTTCCCTAGGTGACACTACCAAAGTCCTCGTGGGATCAGGTCCAGGGTTCAGCAGGCAGAGGGGTCACCGCTATGCTTGCTAAAGGAAGCAAAGTGCTTTGGGGGAGCGGGAGTCAGTGACAGGTGCCTAATCCAGGACTGAGGCCTACACCTGTTTCTTACTCACGCTTACCAGGCTACTCAAGAGCTGACCCCGGGCGCTGACCAGAAGGAAGCTAATTCAGCCAGTGTTCTCCTCAGCTCTCTGGGAGTGGAGGGGGCTCAACATGCCAGCAGAGGAGAACAAAGCCACCACTCAAAGCTGCTTGCTATCCTCCTGGCTAAAGTACTTTCAGCTCCTCACGGGCACAGCTGGATCCCACCCAGATCCTCCAAGCCTTTACCCTCCTACCTCTGATCTGAGACGCAGTTTGTACTTAAAAGCCATGAGCGTCGGAGCCCTGGCAAGCGGCCTGTACAGCTCCACCTTCCTTCAACAGGTGGCACTGTGACAGCTTCATCCTCCCCAGTTGCTCTGTGCCTCGTCCCATCCTCTCTGCCTGCTCCAGGAGACTTCATCACAAAGCCGCCTCGGGGACAGAGGGCTCCCGGGGGCACTGATCTGCGTTCCAGGCAGTTTCATGCCACAGAGATACTACCCATTAAAGCTTGGGGCGCGTTCACCCCATGGACACCCCCTGTGGCTAGCTTGTGGCTTTCCTGGCCAGGGGAGTTCTCTTCTCTTTAGCACCTAATCTGAAACTCTCGTTGCCCGACGGCAGCTTGACAGGTGGCTCAGGACTGAAACCGAAAAGAGTCAGAAGGAAGGGGCGGGGGCGAGAGGCTTAAACCATAAGACGCGTGTTCACGCGTGTGCATGTTACGTCAACATGTGCTTGAGGTTTACATGCTCCTCTCGGCAGAGAGAGAAGTAGATCAAGTCTCTGACAAAAATTCAAAGAGCTTTAGGGAGAGAGTTATAAAGAAATAAAAAGCTTAATAAATAACTAAGGGAGGACCAGGAAGGAAAAGCACAAAGAATGTAAAAAATCCATTAACAATATTTAAATAACTCCGTTTATAAAAAGGCAAATCGTTAAGAGCTCCCCTCGTGATTTTTTTTTTTTAATTATTGATTTTTTTTTTTAAATATTTTGTAGCCAAAGTCAGTGCAAAGGAGTATAAAAGAAAAACAGGTCCATGCCCAACGGGAGGGGGCGGAGCTAGAGCCAGGGGGAGGAGTCACGGGGCGATCAGGGCGAAGGGGTAGGATTGAGTTAGCCTACACTTTGTGCTCGCCCCGCACTATATGGGAGGAGAATTCGTACCGATCCTGGCTGTGGTAGCCACAGATGTTGCACTCGAAAGGGTCTCTGAAGCCGTGGCAGCCCATGTGGATGGTGAACATCACGTGGTCCAGGAAGAGGATCCGGCAGTGCTCGCACTTGAAGGCTTTCACCTGCTCCCCCTCCTCGTTCACCACCCGCAGGACGTCTTTGGCTGAGCTGGGGGTTGTGCGGGCAGCGGGGGTGCCCTCCTGCAGCTTGGGGTCCTCTTTGGCGTAGGCTGGGCTCTGCCGGCTGCTGGCGCAGGTCCTCTCTTCGTGGTTGCTCTCCGTGTCTGTGGAATCCTGGCAGCCGTTGCTGGGCGACACGCCCTGCTCGCGCCCCCGGTACACGATCTGCGCCCCCTCGGGAATGTCCTCGTGGCCTTCAGCGGCTTCTCGGCTCCCCGGGATTTCCAGCCGGCCCGGGATGGGCTGGATCTGGGTGTAGACGGAGCTGATCACAGGCGTGAGCTCCGAGATGCAGTTTGTGGAGGGGAGGCGGAGGGGGCGCAGGTGCTCGGCTCCCACAAATGACAGCGAGCTGCCGTAACTGGGGTCGATGGGGTGGTGGGTGCCCACCAGCTCCACGTCCTTCTCGAAGCTGGAGTTCACATCGAAGGAGAGGTCGGAGAGGTTGAATCGCATCTGCTTCTCCCCTGGGGGCAAGGAGCAAGGGGTCAGAACCTGGGGCAAGCCCCACACGCTCCGCAGAGATGAGCTCCGCTCTGCACGGCTCAGCCTGTGATCCCGTCACACGGCAACCCACGCAGGCCTGGGCCTCGGCACTGTCCAGCTGCAGTGACTCAACAGTAGCGCTACTACCCCAGGATGGGGCCAGGGAAGCCAGGTGTGCAGGGGAGGGGGGGGTCAGCAGGGGGCGCTCTCCCCTCTTACAGTAGGATCAGGGCCCTGCTGCGCACGCTGACCGCAGTGTCTCAGCGTGGTTGGGTGCTGCTGGGGGCACAGACTTCCCAGCGAAGGTCCCTGGTCAGCCCTCGGAATTACACCCAATTCCTCCCAAACGCCCCCGGCAGTTTTGAATGGAGGAGAGGTTCTAAGCTGCCCCCTTCTGAACACCGCTGTGGTCCCAGTGCAGAAAGGTGCCACGTTACCCCACCCCAAAGGTGACTGCATTTCGGGGAGGTGAAGGATCCCTGTCTGTGCAGGGCCTGCAGGATGAAAGCGCTGGGTAAGGTCAGTGGCGTTCGTACATACAGGGCTGTAGCACATTCAGGGGGCCCCGCAGAGGCGGTCAGTTCCTTCACGTAGGGCCAAGGAACTGCTGCTGCCAACCCCTCCCTCACCTCTCCCTCTGCTCTTCCCGGGAAGCAAGGGGGAGCCCCTTACCCACAAATTTCTGAGGTGTGGAGCGTTTCCGTTTGGTGAGGCTGTTCGCCAGCCGGTCGATAAACGTCGGCCGATCGGATGAGGGGTGAAGCAGAGAATCCGGGACCATCTCCAGGTCTCGCATCTCATCGCCTGCCAAGACAAGGGAAACCCATGTAGCCAATACCCGATGCGGGAGAGGCGAACAGGACTGGGGAGATCGCTTCCACTCCCCGCGCTGGAGGCGGGGCAGGTGAAGAGTGGGGCACACGGTCACACCTCTCCTTTTATCCACTGGGGGAAGGTCCATTGTCCCTGGCTCAGTCTGGAAGCCAAAAGCTTACCCACTTCTTCCACAGATCAGTCCTCCAATGGCACCACCAGCAACCCCACCACACGCTCCTTTGCCTGAGCAGCCCTCCCCGCTTGGCACTGGAACCGCTCTGGGGAAGGGACTCTCTCTCTGTCGGTGCTTTAAGCATCCCCTGCAGCCACAGTGCTAGAGAAGCGTTCATGGCAGGAGAGGCGTCTCCACCCCCGCCGGCAACCTGTCGCTCTCACCGCTGCTGGCGAGGGTGCTTTTGCCACTGCTACTCGGGGCTGCGATCAGCCAATTCAAGCGTTATTGACTATCGCCCTCAGCTGACGTACCAGGGACTGGCATGACCCTTGGTTCTACAACTCCCCCCTTGCCCTGCAGGGAGACCCACTCCCAAGCGGAGACCCTGCTACTGCCAACCGCGTCTGCGCGGACAGTGCTTCGACGGCGCGGCAGCAAACCCTCGGAGATGGATGGCTGCAGGCTGTTGGGGAAGAAAGGGCATGAGGTGCTCCTCAACTTGCCTTCTCCTGCCGGCCTCTCCAGAGTGCCAGGTGCCAACTTGGCATCTGACTCACACTTGGTGTTGTGTTTAATTTGGATTGTAAAGGCCTCAGCAGAGCCCTTCCCTTCCTATGGCTGTGAAGTCCCACCTATGTCTCTGGCAGCCTAGAAACAATAATGATAGTGCAGAAAATTGGAACTACAGTCTCAGACCAACTGGCCTTTTCGCTAACATCCAGTGTAGTGTCACATCTGCCCTGTCTCCAGGGGATTCTCCTGCCCTGGAGGTCTGCAAAGAGAAAGCTTCACCGTAAGCCGGCTGCTCCGCCGCGGCAGCGCGGCAGCCAGGTTAGGCTTTGCTAGCAGGGCGGGGCTTTATGATCCTTAGGGTTGATTTTTCCTTTGAACCAAGGTGCAGATGGTGGCACTAGCCAGCTCTTACGAGCTGAGCACAAGTTTCAGTTCCACAGAGCTGACGGAGAGGCACAGAAAGCGTGCGAGAGACACGCCCACAATGCCAGGCCTGTCCCACTGGGCAGGTTGGCGTGCTGGGGACCGGCGTGCAGAGGTTCCATTTTGGCCCAAGGTGATCTCCTGACCACGGAGGTGCTATTTTGGGAGCTGGAGGTGCTTTACACACCGCTGGAGATTGTTAGATTTCAGAGCAGTTAGTTTGGTGCTGATCAGTTTGGAGATGATCCATTTGTTCGCAAGACCCCTGCTTTGTAAGGTTCAATCCTTTGCTTACTAAGCATCAGCTGTAATAGAGCCTAGGAACGGCCATACTGGGTGAGAGCAATGGTCTGTCTAGCCCAGTGTCCTGTCTTCCGAGAGTGGCCAATGCCAGGTGCCCCAGAGGGAATGAACAGAACAGGGGAATCATCGCGGGATCCATCCCCTGTCGCAAAGAGAGGCTAGAGCATGGTTCTGCATAGTAAAGTTTTGTTTGTTAATGGGAAGTGCTCTAAGGGGTTTTCTCCTAATAGAATTAGTTATAAAAAGGTATACGGTTATGCTGCAAGCGATCGACTGTACCAAATGACAGGCTCTGGGTAAGCGGATATTCATAACGAGGGAATACTTCGCTCTTCCTTGGTCCCTTAGCACCTTCTATCCCAGGGTCTCCAGAGCATTACGCCCTCCCGCTTCCAAGAGCCGTTATCCCATTTCATCGGTGGGGAAAAGAAATGGGAAGTGACATGTCCCAATGTGACATAATCTAGTGTCAGTGGTGGAGCTGGGAACAGAACCCCGGAGTCCACACTCCCAATTTTCTACTCTAACTGCTAGTCCACATGCCCTTTCAGAGCCAGGAAGAGAAGCCAGAAGTCCTGACTCTCCCCCCTGCTCTAAGCACCAGATGTCCCAGCAGGTGCCTGGGACTAGCCAGTTCCTGGACACGTACTGACCTTGCTGGCTGGCCAGCGACTGCTGCTCAGTGTTCAGACTCTGCAGATAGTTGTGGCACCGCTCCTTGTGCTCCTCCAGCGTGCTCTGCTGCTTGTAGCTCCGGCCGCAGTAGTTGCATTTGTAGGGCTTGCCGACTGTGGGGGAGGAGACTGGAAAAAATGAAAAAACAGATCCTGGCCATCAAAACACATATTACACTGAAACCCAGCTATTACCCGGAAGCCGTCACAGCTACGTGCAGGCCAGCCACATGCGTGCAGCAACTCAGAGGGGTTAAGGGCGTAACACGGCTGGGATCGAAGCAGGTGGATTTGCCAAGGAGCCGGTATTGATGTGCAATGTCATTGACTAATCGAAGCACCTCTTGGCGTTTGATGCCACAGCATGTCTGAGCTGGGCACCAAATCGGTCAGGCCCTTCTTGCAAACTCCACCTGGACCCTTCACATTTTAGTCCCATAACGGCTTTTCTAAAACACCTTTACTAATCTGTACAATGCACCAGTTAGTGTCTCATGCATGTGTCAGATTTAAAATGACGCTGTTTTGAGCCAAGAGCTGAGGAGCTGTTTCCTCTGGAATAAACGAACACGCCAGCATGCCTGGCCTAGCCCTCGCAGGAGGCAGGCAAGCTTGATCCCTTCTTTACAGAGCAGGGGACAGCGGGCCAACACAGGTAAGGTGTCTGGCTGAAGACTGCAGCAATCCGTGACGAGTTAGGAACTCGAACCCAGGCCACTCAGCCGGCTCTAGTCATTGGGCGAACGGCCTTTCCAGAGCCAGGATCGGAACCCAGGAGGTCTGCCCCCCCGGCTCCTTCACCTCATCCCAAACACAATGTCACTGATCTCACTCCCCCTTGTTGAAGGGTTCTCTCCTCCCAAGCAGTCTTCGCACAGCAACAAGGCGTCAGCTGCTTCTAGATTTTGAAAGGGGAGGGGAAGGTTTGAGCTTGTGGGATGCGGATTCAGGACGCCAGCCTCCTCTGACTCGTCCTCTCTCTCACACCTGCCCAGCCGCACTGTCCTGCCCCTCTGGCGTAAGTGTGGCTGGTCTGCAGGATTGGCCCCCGGAAGCCAGGGCAATATTTAAAAGTGCTGCCGCAGCCCTGCTGGAAATCCCCAATGCTTTGTCACACCCGCGCTGTGCCTGCTGCAGCTCACCACAGAACGGCCGGCTGGTTTTGTCTGGTGACGGCTTGCTGCGGAGAGCCTGTGGGCTCAAAAGCACTGGTAAGGGAAGTGCTTAGCGATGGGTCCGGAGCAGCACTCTGACCTCTGCTAATTTCCCCATTGATGGCTGATGGTTCTCTCAGGTTCGACAGACACAGCAGAGCCATGCAATGTTTTGGGCCACGCGAGCCGGGCACGTGGCAGGTTGCAGTGATGAATTAGTATGGAGCTTTTGATATGATCGTTACACCCTGCAGGGGCAGACAGCAGTCCTGGAGACCCCACACCCTGAGCATCTGATGCAGTCCGTGCAGAGGACGGGGAAGCACTTTTGCATTGTTTTAAGACAATTTGCTGCATTAGGATGGATCCTGGTGCCGAGAAGCAGCCAAGAATGGAGCTGCGTTTTGCTAGGCATTGTACAAACAGAGCAGGGGACAGTCCTTACCCGGAAGAACTCCGTCAGCACAGACAGGACAAAGGAGGATATAAACCCAAGCAGAGCAATCCATGTGATGGCGGCAAACGTCACGTGAGCTCCATTGGGGGAGGGGGCGTTCAGCAGGCCGGGATACGCTCAAGGGAATGAAAAGGGAAGGGAGAAGGGGACAGATCATGGGAGAAGGGCAGATGTGGAGTTTGTGGATGCAAATCCTGCAGGTGAACGTAATACGCCTTCTGTGACTCATTCACTCTTAGCAGCGACGCTCAAAACCTTTGATCCCCATACGCGTGAGGCACGGGCCCCGAGCTGCTCATTCCTCTCAGCCGAGAGCTCGCAAGTGGTCCATGGCAGAGGAATCTGGAAGCTGCCCAGATGCTGTACTGCTGGCGTAGTGGCAACAGAGGCTATTTATTATGTCCCTCCAGTGGGGGATTTTGGCCACCTCCTGCCCAGAGGGAGCAGTTCTGCCCCGGCAAAGAGCGGGACTCGCCAGGCTGAGGCGTCTTTTCCTACAAAGACGTTCTAGGGAGCGTGGAGCTTCCCTGAAACCCTGCCAAGGCCTTTTACACGAGTTCTAGGTAAGCGGGAGCCACCACAGTGCTCGACACGCCTGACCAGCCCTGTGCCACCACGGCAGCGTACAGTACTTGGGACCAGACTCCACTAGCGACAAGCTGCCTCCCCCGGGTCAGAGCTGAAAACCCCCCCGAAGGCCCTGAGGTTCTGCAGCTAGTCAGCGGCGGCGCTAGGGCCAGAACTCGGGAGCCCTGACTCCCAGGTGAATGCTCGAACCACTTTAACCTTTGCCCAACGCTCTGTAGGAAAGGGACGGGGGGGGCGCAACCAGCGCACAGCTACGGAACTGGAACATGCCATTACCGCCGAGGGTGAGACGCCCCGCGGGGAAGAGTGTGGTCTGTTGGGTACAGCGAGAGGCTGCAGGTCAGGATTCCTGGGTTCCCCTTTTAGACTGGAGCTAGAGTAGCATTCTGCCTTGCAGTCTACTTCTCTGAAACTGTCAAGTGTGCGTAGGGGCGGCGGGGGGGTTCCTATGTTTTTAGCCAACTACCAGAGTAATCTTCTGATACCGGCCCCATTTGCGAGACTCAAACGCTTTGCCAGAGTTCTCCGAACCATTCAGAGGAAGTGCCTGCGGGGAACGAAACCGTCGCTCATCAGATACGGTGGCACCTGCGTCACGAACGCACCGTCTTGGGGTCTGAGGCTCGGGTGGAGTTTTTCCCCTCGCTGAAACCGCCATGCTCAGACCTGCCCGAGCCAGACTTATTGAGTCATGTTACAGAAAACGCTTATTTGCTTTGCGACGTGTGGTTTAACCTTTAACTACTCTGATTTGTCAAGAAAAAAATGTTTGCCCCTCATCCGCTCACGCAGCTGGAACTTTACCATTTCAAGTTTTGCACGCTCATAAAAATCACGTCCTATGTATGAAGCTCCTTTCATTGGAGGACCTCAAGGGTGCTTTGCATAGAATCAAATATCAGAGTTGGAAGGGACCTCAGGAGGTATCTAGTCCAACCCCCTGCTCAAAGCAGGACCAACCCCAACTAAATCATCCCAGCCAGGGCTTTGTCAAGCCGGGCCTTAAAAACCTCTAAGGATGGAGATTCCACCACCTCCCTAGGGAACCCATTCCAGTGCTTCACCACCCTCCTAGTGAAATAGTGTTTCCTAATATCCAACCTAGACCTCCCCCACTGCAACTTGAGACCATTGCTCCTTGTTCTGTCATCTGCCACCACTGAGAACAGTCTAGAGCCATCCTCTTTGGAACCCCCCTTCAGGTAGTTGAAGGCTGCTCTCAAATCCCCCCTCATTCTTCTCTTCTGCAGACTAAACAATCCCAGTTCCCTCAGCCTCCCCTCATAAGTCATGTGCTCCAGCCCCCTAATCATTTTTGTTGCCCTCCGCTGGACTCTTTCCAATTTTTCCACATCCTTCTTGTAGTGTGGGGCCCAAAACTGGACACAGTACTCCAGATGAGGCCTCACCAATGTCGAATAGAGGGGAATGATCACGTCCCTCGATCTGCTGGCAATGCCCCTACTTATACTTATTCGCACACCTTAGGTAAGCCTCCAGCTTCTGGCACCAGGGCTAGTATTGTTACCCCCACTTTACAGAAGGTGGAAACTGAGGCCCAGAGCTAGGAAGTGAGGTCAGAGAGTCAGCAGCAGACTTGGTGACAGCCAGTCCTCTGCTCTCGCTCCTACACCACACCCAGTCTCAAGAAACCAGAGTTGTACTACCCAGTTCTCCAACATGCGAAGGGATCTTAAGAGAATTAATACATCCTAGGCTTCCTCATTTCAATCTGAGTGCGAACACAAGGAGACACTTCTCTTGGGGGTCAGGGCAGGGACTAACTAACTGACTTGAAAGCGTAGCAGCCATAGTGGCGCTGACAGGCCAGAATAAACAACCCGATATAATCCTAGCTCCTGTAACCACCTCCTAGGGCAGCACTTGGTACATTTCAATTCTAGCCAGAGACCTGAGCTCATCTCAGGCCCTTCCCCACTCCTTATGAAATGCTCCACACTGCAGCTGGGGTCCCAAGACGTGGGTTACTAGTTAAATCTCTCTCACCTTCAGTTCCATGCCAGTTCCAAGCTGCCCAGATGGGCAAGAATGAAAATCTAGACAGACCCGAAAAGCTGATCCCCTTGCGGGAGTTTATTGCTGTGGAAGTCAACTACATTCTAACTGCATTTGTGACACAGACGAACGACACGTTCATTTCCTCTGAATGGTTCGGAGAACTCTGGCAATGCGTTTCAGATTCTAGTAAATGGGGCCAGAATGACTCTGTTAGTTGGCTAAAAACACAGGACCCCAACCTCCGCCCACCCACACATCCACTTCACAATCTCAGAGAAGAAAACTGCAAAGCAGTCTACAATGTAATGTAATTGTAACTAAATTATAAACCATGTAGATGACACCACACTGGGAGGGTTGCGCGCATTTTGGAGGACAGGTTTAAAATTCAAAATGGCCTCGACAGATCGGAGAATTGGCCTGAATTCAAAATGATGCAATTCAATAAAGTGCAAAGTACTTCTCTTTGGAAGGAAAAATCAAATGCCCAAACTCCAAACGGGGGAATAACTAGCTAGGTGTCGGACCGCTGAAAAGGATCGGGGGGCTCTAGTGGATCACAAAGTGAATATGAGTCAACAAGGCAATGGACTTGCAAAAGAGGCGAATATGATTCTGGGGTGTTTTAACAGGAGTGCTGTATGTCCCGCTCTACTCAGCGCTGGTGAGCTCCCAGCCGGAGAACTGCGTCCAGTTCTGGGCACCGCACTTTAGGAAAGATGTTGACAAACTGGAAAGAGTCGAGAGGAGAACAACAAAAACCTCTTCCAAAAACCTGCCGTGAGGAAAGGTTACAAACAAACCCTGGGCAGGTTTAGTCTGGAGAAAAGGCGACGGTAGGGGGGCCGGAGAACAGTCTGCCAGTACATGAAGGGCTGTTACAAAGAGGATGGTGATCGATTGTTCTGCATGTTCACTGAAGGTAGGACGAGTAATGGGCTTAATCTGCAGCAAGGGAGACATCAGGAAAACCTTCCTAACTCTAAGGGGAGTTCAACTCTGGAATGGGTTTCCATTACCGGAAGCTTTTAAGAGCAAGTTGGACAAACCCCTGGCGGGGCTGGTCTAGGTTTACCTGGGCCTGCCACAGCGCAGAGGCTGAGCACTCGAGGTCTAGGATTCTACACTTCCAATGCAGAAAGGTACGAGTCACACGCAGGACACTGCGGGAAATGTCTGGCTTTGGATTTTAATAGAGGGAAGTTATGTGCAACTGTCGGTTCTTGGGAAGATGCCAAATACAGCCTGGGCACCACAACATTTGGGCACCCAGACCCCAAGGAACAGCCTCTGTCCCAGCAAAGCCACAATGAGTAAGTTTGCACAAGCCACTGTTTGGCAGCTGCAAGTAGGAACTGACCAAGGAAACCTCACAACATGGAACTGGCTTGGAGTCCAGGGATCAAATTTAGCCTTGGGGAAAGACTGGGGCATCTTCACTGAAGCCCACGAAGTTTACACCATTGCTGTGGTTATACAGGGAGAGGATGGACGGGTTTGGACTGGCCCCGCCCCAGACAAAATGGTGCAACTAAGTCCAAGCTTGTCATCAATAACTGCATGTCGGGAGCAGATGACCACTTGTTGATGCCCTACACAATGAGAAAGCAAGCGTCATCGCCACACGTGGCTTCCTCCATGATCTCCCCAGCTTCGGAGCTGGATCAAACCTCAGCCCAGGCTAGTTAACAAGTCAGCGTTAATTTCAGCCTGAAAACACCTACTTACAAATCACTTTGGAGGAGTTGATTGCAGCTATAAACCCCTTCCTCTCTCCCCAACTAAACAGCATTATTTTCATACAGCAACCAAAAATCTGTTTAACCCAGCCCCAAGGGAGATGGGCTAATGTAGTCTGCAACCACAGACAGGCGGCTTTGTGTTAGAGATAGGAATTATTTCCCAAATCTTTAGCTATTTAGATGCTAGCGACTTGACTAAAAGTTCCATTGCCTCTCATTAGTCTAGCGCTCTCAGCTCTTATGTAAATAGCTCCCTGAATGCCTTGGTTTGTTTGTTTTTAATCTGCATTTATTTTTGGCTTCAGAAAAATCTTTTGAAAACCAGGCTGGGGTCCTGAGTTGGGTTTTCTAGGCCAGAGTTTTGAAGTTCCAGGATGAAAAGCCCCACAGTTATTTTCCCTTCCGGGGGAATCTGCCTTTAGATCCAAAGCTTTTCTCTCTCTCCTGACCTGGCCAGTATTGCAGAGTGCTCTGGGCAGACCACTCCCAGTTCTTTACAGAGAGATGGCAGAACACGCATGACCCAGACCAGCTCTCGTTTGCAAAGGAGTCTGGGTTTCAGCATTCATTTCTGACAACGCTGGTACAGGTCTCTGAGCACCAACCTGTTATTTCCTGAGCTGAGCTCCCTCACACCCTCGCTAACGCACCTCGGCTCTGTCCAGGAGCAGCCGCTTGCTCTCCTGGGACCAGCCTTCACCCGAGTAGAGAATAAGTATCCCTCTATGGTCACATGGGGGGAATTTGTGACAAAGAGGCAGGATGATGTAATGGTTAGAGAACTGGATTTCTGGGTTCTATTCCCAGGTCTTCCACTCGTTGGCTTTGTGACAAGTCACTTCATTTCTCTTCCTCAGTTTACCCAGCTGAAAAACAGGTGCAATACCACTTACCAATTATGCCCAGCAATCCTGTAAAGTAGGTGTCTCCGAGAGCCTCCCTCCCACCACCCCCGCTTTCGTCCGTCACCTGACTGAACGCTCTTTTGGCCAGGGACCAGGTCTGGTTCAATTGTCTGTACAGCACCTAACGCATGGCTGATGGCAAGCAAACATAGCGTAATGATTTCAAGGAAGTAAGGGGGTTATTTTGACTGTCAAGTCTCTACAAATCCTGAGGAGGGGAAAAAGTTTCTTCAGAAAAGGCTCTACAGTAACGTGAGGAAAGCTCTCGTGTGAACGCAGGCTGCCGCGAGGAGCAGCAAACGCTAAAACGGAAGGCGGTCTCCAGGGACAGGAGTCTCATCACAGCTGTCCCGTGTGGGGGATGCGGCTTCTGATCTATTTCAGAACGACGCGGCACGTTTGATCTGGATTTTAAAACTTCACTCTCTTCTGAGATTACAGCCTGGCCATGCCCATGGGGGACAGCATGAAACGCACAGGCCTCTAGCTAAAGGGGTGGGGAGGGAAACCAGCCCCCAGTTCCCTTCCAGCAAGGCAGGGCAGCCCCCTTTCTGTGGCTGAAAAATCCACACACCGATGAGACTTTTTCTTAATAATTAGCTGTTCTAAAGATGAATGATGTTTGATATTCTAAACCAGACCAGGCCTGTCCTATTTCCATGCCCGATACAAGAAGAACTAAGGCCCTAAGGTAACGAGGCGGAGGGACATTAGTGCAGCCCTGCGACTGCACCAACTGGCCTCCGAAGCACAGGAAGGTTGACGCATGGGATTCTCACCTCGGGAGACCTGGGTTCGAATCCCGACTTCACTCCAAGAATGTCATGAGGGACTCTGCTATTGCCAATCTGATGTGGAAAGTGCACGGGTAGCAGGACAAAACCCTACAATCAATGGATAGCCTCAGGGGAGACGTGTAGCAGCCACCCTCCCCGACTTGAATGGCTGATCTGTCCAGCATATACCTGGGAATGTTTGGCAGGTCTTTGCTTAGGAGGTGGCACGGCCTAGAACAGGGATGGACCCTTTGCCCTGCTTCTGCCTGCACGTTGCCAGGTCACAGCCAGGGCAAACAGCTCCTTTTCGCAAGCACCATGTTCACCTTAAGAAGGGACGAGAGCCTGGCAAAGCTCAGAGCCAACATGACCCACACCAACTGCTGGATCCCTTGCCAAGGGCCTCATTCACAGCCACATGCTACCAAATGCAACAGATTAAGGCTGGCCATTTCACCTTTATGTACACCCAGCTCCCAAAACGGGGCTGAGTGACACAATGCACAAACCAACCTACGGAACTCACTGCCCCAAGGTATCACTAAGGCCAAGAGCTTAGAGAACTAAAACAAAAACATTCATATAGATAATGAGACCTTCCAGGTACAACAGAGAATAAGACAAACAGGAACCCCCATGCTTCAGGGCATATATCAGCCACTAGCCATCAGGGGTCAGGCAGTAACTTCCCTCAAGGGCAAATTATTCTGTAATTGTCCACTAGGGGATTCCCTGAACCTTCCTCTGAAGCAAATGGCCTTGGCCACTGCTGGAGACAGGGTACTAGTTTAAACAAGGACCACAGGTCTGATCCTGTATAGCAAATTCCTGTGCTCCACTCTCCCCAAAGAACTGCACTTACTGACCCTTTCTGAAGCTGCTCGTTAGCAGCCACCCCTCTACAAATGGAGGGACAACAGATACCTGCTCGTGCTGTGACACACGTAGGGAGCAAGTGTCAAAGCACTTTGTTCTGATATTTTTAAATCCCATTTTGTAACTCTTCCCCTGTTCAGAAACAAACAGCGCCAGACAAGATGGAACTCAGCTCGTGCTGAGCTTGGCAGGTACCTTCCGGCCTGCTCCCTAACAGATCGAGCGGAGCCGTCATTACTAGCTGTCGCCATGAACAACCAGGAGAAGCTGGGGGTGGACGGGAAGGCAACAGCTGATGTTGATTGCTGTAGACTGAAGGCCTCAAGGCAAACAGGCCGCAGTTCAGCCAGCCCTGGCAATGTACAGCGGTCTCGGCGCAGAGAAGAGAACTGTCGCTGTTACCTGGCTTTTCTCAACCTCCAAATGAGCCTGGATAAAACAGGCAGGCTCTTTGCTCCCTCTGGAGTCAGTCTCATTAAGGTTTCTGCTCCCAGCCATTGACTTATTTTATTTATTTATTTTTTGACGGGGACGGTCTGGGGGAAAGGCTCTTCTTGTTACTGGCTCCCTGTTATCCCTGCAGCCCTAAGCCACTAATCTCACTTCGTCCCATTGGGTGAAACTGACCAGGAACAGCGTCAAGCTGGTCAGAGAAGAATCGTTACAATAGAAACGCCTGCCACATTCAGTCCAACGTTTCACCAGCAAGTCGACTTAGTTTTGCTAAGTTCCGGTTTACGCAGAGACACCAGAGTTTGTTCCCTGCCCTGCAGAAACATCCAGAGATGCAACAGGTCCAAACCCACTACCTTGCTGTACAACCCACCAAACAACAGAGCACTAAAATCCCGCCCGTCGCGGGTTAATCAGAGATCGGTCCCTGGGCAGGGTTCTTGCTCTGGGGTTGCTGGTGCCTCACATTTTTCAGATGTCCCCTTGGCATCTTCAGGCAAGTCACCGATGGAAACCGACAGGTTCCCAAAAGATGGGGAGACAAAGCCTTCAGTCCCAGTGAAAGGAAAGCTTGGGGGCTGCAACATGAGGCCCCTTGCGTGGGGCTGTTAAGATAATCAAGGCTCTCCATCAAGGCCACGGATGGGGAAAGAGTCCTGTGGCAGCTCAGTAAAGGACCCTGGGCAAGACCCTGATCAGAAAAGTTCCTGCAGAGGTTGGTTTTCGCCCCCCCCTTTAAAAAGAAAAGAAAAGAAAAGAAAGAGGAAGCCGGCACACGAGACACCTGTTTCCCTTTGGCACACAAAGGGTTAAATAGGAGAAAGTCACAGATGGCTTCAAACACCTGTGTGAACTTTAAAAGCCCAACGGCGGAGCAGACACTCCGGCACACAAGTCAAGGGAAAAGGAGCAGAGCTCAGAGGGAGCTGGTATCTTTCACTCCCACCCCACGCCCTCAGCCAGCTGTTACATCACGGAACCCAAGGGAAAAGCCCCGTCTCAAATGCCACATTGAAAAGGACACTGTCAAAACAACAACAGAAAACCCCAGCTGCTTGTTTCCACTGGACAGGGCCAGCCCAGCGCTGCACCTGCAGCTGGTAGGAGCCAGAGTGAGGACACCAGTGCAAACAACATGAAGACAACCCCGGGGCTCTCCTCTGCGATACGGAGGTGCGGCCCCAGAGTGCCAAGCACCATCCTGGGCCAGGGAGAAACCACTTTGTTTTCAGTCCATTCGGGGAAGTTCCCAGACTCTTGGCAAGACCCCAGCGGGGGTCCCACTGCACCAAACTCAGCGGACTGAGGCGGAGACACAAAGTGACTCGCTCAAAGCTATGGAGCCCATTGGGAGGACAGGCCTACATGGGAGGAAGGCTGGGCCAGCGGTTAAGGTGCCGGCCTGGGACGCGGGTTCAAGTCCCTGTGACACCTTGGGTGAGGCTTTTACTCTCTCTGGGTCTCAATTCCCCTCTGTGAACCGAGGACAACAGCACTTCCCTCCCTCGCAGCAGGGAGGTGGTGCGGAGAGAGAGACTGACCACCAGGGGGTGCTCAGATATGCTGGTGATAGCTGGAACCCAGGAGTCCGGCCCCCCACGCTACCCACCTGAGTGCGTGCGGAGGTGGCCGGTGAGCGCGTCTCTCCGGCGGCAGGCGTAGTTGCAGAAGGGACATTTGAAGGGCTTCTCGCCAGAGTGCAGTTTGATGTGCCGCAGGAGGTTCCCCTTCTGGGTGAAGGAAGCTCCACACTGGTTGCAGTGGAACGGCCTCTCTCCTGAAACGCAAGCAGCTCGTGAGACCCCCCTCCGCGGGGCGGGTTACAAAAACCTGCTGAACGTTTGCCCTGAACTGTCCTGCTGGGCGAGGGGTGTCGGACTGACAGCCCGGCAGGGAAGACGTCCCGCCCCCCCAGCCCCTCTATGCGGGAGCACTGTTAAGTGCCCACGGCCCATTCAGTCCTTAGCGTCTCTGCCCCGGCCGCTCACCCGTGTGGCTCCGTTTGTGCACCATCAGCACGTTGGGGCCGATACACACCATCCCGCAGATGTCACATTTCAGCTTGCCATTGGGTAGCCGGATGCCGCCCGGAGAGTGAGGCTCCTGCCCCGTGCCGTCACAGTACCCCAGGGGCTCAGAGAGGGAGTCCTCCACAATCACGCTGTCCTCTTTCTCGAGGAGGCGGTCGTCCTGCGACAGCAGCCTGCTCGCTTCTTCATCACTGTACATTTCCACCTTGATAGAGTTTGCTGCAGGGGGATGGGAGGGACAATACATAAACACACAGGAAATGGAAAAACCTCCAAAGGCAGTTTAAAACAACGAATATCACGGACATTGTGGGTGTCACAGCAAAGAAAACAGGGAAGAAAGTTAAATGATCTGCTTGTCAGTAACACGACTGGCTAAGGGTGCATAAGGACACCGCCCCTCATGATACTTCCTGGATTGCTCCAATTTCCACTGGAAAACCGGGCAACCCCCCATTGCAGGGCACTAAAGAAACTGACGGCTCGCAGGAGGCAAGAGTCACAAGACAACAATTGAGACACAACAGTAACGTGGCGAAATGGAACACGAAACTTTTCTGTTTTCGATCGTCAGGGTTGGCAAGTAGCGCCGAGAGACCACCACCAGGGTGAAAAGGGGCATCCGAGAGGACACCACGTCTGAGCGCTGACAGAGGAACAGCCGCATGGCAGGGCCAGCAAATCACACACCCCCCCCAGAACATTTGCATGAGAACGAAGGGATGGCTTGTGTCCTTTAAAGTCGCACGGCACGCGAGCCATCACATCGGTAAAAGTAGGAAAAGCGAGCAAGGCAGCGCACCGAGCGCCTGAAGCCAACAGCTCCACTTTCCCACTAGTGACGGCCAAGCGGTCAGAGCAGGCCTTGAAACGCACGCGTACAGCACGGGACGTGTGTTCCTCATGGAGTGCTTTGCGCCGACGTCACACTCGCAAGGGAACTCAGCAACCCAAGTGGCAATTCCCTGAAAGTCGACAAGCGTGTGAGCAGCCACATGACAGCAACGGGAACACGGATGCAGACATACCTGGCGGGGGTGCTAGGTAGCTACAATGGTAGATGCGATGCAACTGGGCCCTGGGTTACTAAAAAGGGCTTGGAACAATCCAGAGCCTCTGGAAAAAAGGGGTTTGTGGTGAGACGGGGAAAGACACTTGCCTTACAGAGGAGAGTTCTATAAACAGCAGCTGGCCAGACTGGCCGGGGGCTAGTGAAAACCAAGCGGAAGAAGGGCTGGGGCCATGGAAAGGGGTCCTGCTTCTGGAAGTGGGGCTACATACACCCCTGCCCCGCACCCTGGGGGAATGAGGAGGAGAGTACTGCTCACCGGGGCTTACGGGGACAGTTGGCCAGGAAGATCAGTGAGGCTCTTTGTTGCTGCCAAGGTGATCTGTACAGCACGGTTTGGGGGGTGGGGGGTTTCTAGCTGACACCGCACAGTATACCGGAGCTCCCAGCCCCCCGGTGGCAAGCCACGGCCGTGCACGCGTCACACGGCCTCCTGGTTGCTACCTTCCTTCGCTTCTGCAGCATCGCAGGCTGAGACTGGAAAGCAGAACGGAGATGCCAGCCGTGACCTACATTCCCAGCTATTCTAATGATCTGTGGAATGCCACCGATCAAACAGCCCTTCGGAAGACAGCTGGACAGCGATAGCTCCCTGCAAGGTAGAGCCTCGTGGGCAGAGGAAGGGCTGGGTCTCCCTGTCCCCAGCCTGCTCCTTCCCCAATGGTTTCTGAGCAATCTCTCCCCAGATCTTTGGTGCTTTCAGGCCATCCTGGGCAGGGTAGTTTTCAGAGTGGCTGGGGAGACAGGAGAGAGCACCCCAGCCCGTTAACGCTAGTCACACCCTTAACAAGACACAGCGTCTCCATCTGGGTGGCGTTAGCCTCACGTGAAGCGTGTTTCACCTGGACAGCAAGGTCTGTGCATGACTCAGTTTAGAAGTTTCCTGCTGTTTTAAGCTATCCCCGTCAGCCAAGAACTAGGGGGAATTTCCTCCGGGGATTCCTGATGCTGCTCTTTAGACAGCAAGAGCTGCTTCTTTGTAATGGAGACCCCCGCGACCCCCAAGCTGATTTCCTAGTGCTCCTGCGAGGGCTGGGGTGGGCCAGTGAGAGACGGGGAACTGAACAGGCCACCCCGCGGGAGGGCAGACCACCACTAAGCCACAGAAAATTTTAATTGCCTCCTTTCAAATATCAGAGTCAGATTTCTTCCATCTAATGTAATAGATGTGGCTGTTCCTGACCTCTCAGCATGCCAGGAAATTGATGGGCCTGAACTTCGGATTACAAACAGAGGGGCTTTTCTCCCGCTTGGAGGGTAACGGATGTTTGGATTTCCTCACAGCGCCCGCGTTGCCTTCTGGAGACGGGTGCGAGGGCTGGACGTAGAACTAGTCACCCTGAACTCCTGAGGACTAATCCCAGGTTTCATGCGGACCCCACCCCCCGGAGCAATGCAAGCCACATCCTTGTGCAACGGGGACAATTCTTACCTCTGGCCTGGGGGGTTCAGTGAACGTGTGCACCATACTATGGAGAGCTCGGCATGGATTTAGCGCTGTGAGTCAACAAAAAAGAAGACAGTGATTTGAATATCAACGGGATTAGAGCCTTAATCATGAGCCAATTTGGGGCAGGGCAGGCACATTCCTGCAGGGTGCGCTGGCCGGGATGCTGCAGGTTCTCACTGCCCTTCGGTGGCATCTTCCACTCAGGTGACCTCCTGGGACCACAGGCTCAGCACTGACAGTCTTCAGCCCCCTTGCTCTCCACAAGTGAATCCCAACCACAGTCTGAAAGTGACCGGTCCCTACTGCCTTCCCAGTGAGCGGGTGGCCAGCAACAGGTGGCCCCAGTGCAAGCGAGGCAGCTGCTTGGACTGTCCGGAGAAGGATGGTGAATGCTACATTCCCTTTGCACGTCTCTGGTGCCTTTCACCCGAGGATCTCCAAGCGCTCTAGGAGGCCCCGATGGCAGGAGGGGGCTCAGCCCCCTTTCACAGATGGGGGAAATGGAGGAATGAAGAGTGGAAGGGACTCGTTTGAGGTTGCTTTAGGTCAGTGGCTGAGCTGGGTTCTGCCTTTCCAGTCCCCGCTGTAGCTAATGGACAACGCCGCCTCTTGCAGAGAGGAACAAAGCTTCTGCTCGGACTTGGGCAATAACAGATTGCCTGGCACACCACCGGTCAAGCCCGCTGCTGGACATTGGCTGGGATCGACTCTGAGGCTGAAACGCTTTCTTGGGGGAAAGCACAAAGTTCAAAACACACCACATTCCATTGGGTGCATCCTGGAGACACAGCACGAACGGACGCCTCTGTGCACAAACATGAAGTGAAAAGCTCCTCTCCCTTGGCAGGAGCTGCCCGGATACGCGGATGTGTGCTGCACTTTGATTTTTTCCATGCCCCGGGGACTGTAATTTTCTTTCTGGGCAGAGGGAGGCCGACTATTGTTCTGCCAGTCTCCTTTCAGAACCAATGTGGAGTCCAGTCTCACTGGAGCGCGATTCTCCGCTGGCAGAGCAGGTTATATAATATTCCCGCTCCTCTGGGGCACAATGCTTGCTGGATGAACCAGCTGTGAAGTCAAGTCAGATCAGGAGCAATACCATCACCAGCTTCCCTCTGTTAAAGGGGAAGAGAGCTCTCTTTTTCTTTAGGTCGGTCCATGGGTTGGATTCCCTCTGCTTATGACCAAGTTGCGTGTGTCTTTGGGTTTTCCTGCACGAGACCTAAAATTGGATTCTTTGGGGGAGGCCTTCTAACCATTTTTATAGGACAAGAACCACATGCCAAATAATAGAGGAGAAAGGGGACCAGACCAGGGCTAATTCACCCTGCTGCAACCTTATTGTTTTGGGTCTAACTTGTCCTAGCACCCTTAGGGCAACCTCCAGATCCAAGCATCTGGGAGCTGCTGGAAGCACATGGTGAAAGTGGATGATCTATATGGCAATTTCTCTTTTATGGAAAGGAAATTCCGTGCTTACGGAGGAGAGGAGAGATCACAGTGAACGATGTTACCTGGTCAGTTTCAACTTGGGGGAGAACTGAACTCAGGGCTTGCAAACGGAGCAGGAATCAATTCTCGGTTCTCTTGCTTTAATGCGATTTGTATTAAAAGGACAACGGTGCTCAGAGCTGTACGAGCTGTAGGGAGACTCGGCCACTGCCCAGGAAGCTTGTGATGTAAATAGCATGTTTACAATTGAAGCCTACATCAGCCTTGCTAAGTTCCACTTGTCCTAGGGTCATGCCATTTTTGACATGCGAGTGACACATTAAATTTCTCAGCAATTGCCGCAGTGAAGGGTGGGCGAGCAGACAGGATTTTGGGGGCAATTTTGAAATCAGACCTGCCTATTTTACCGACGTGGGCTCTGAAGTGTATTTTAAAAAGAAGCTTAATTCACCTTTGGACCGTGGAGAAAGATTTCAGTCACAACGCAGAGACGGGGCGGAAATGTTTCACCTTACAAACTTTCAATCGGAAGTGCGTCCAAACCCCACTGCTACGTCCCACCCCAGCCTGGCTCATCACTCATCCTAGCCACACCCACGTCACGGAAAGTCCAAGCAGCAGCAGCTTGACACAGACAAGCCTTTAATGGGCCACGCCAACGTGACTCCATGCTGTGACGTTAAAGTTCCGCAGAGGAGGGAGACGACGTTTCCCGAGAGCGCTGAAGATAGATCTTGAGCAGAAGGAGAAAAAAAACCCCAACAGGAACTGGATGGACTTGACGACATCTGCAATCTCAGGTGATCAGAGGTTGCAAGTCATCAGTCACGGCTGGCATTAAGACGGCATACGCCTTCGATTTTCAGTGGAATGCAGCAGGCTCCTTTCATCTCCTAGGCCCGAGGTTAAGAGTTAATGTTCGCCAAACCTACCAACATGTGCTTAAGAGCGGCTGCTCCTAGCCCTCTGCTTTGCCCATTCCTTCACCAGCCTGGCACTGCATACCCCTGGACTTCCAGCTACCTGACGCTTGCTCAGCAAGCCGGGCTAGGCAAAGCTCCGGATCCACGCGAGGGCAGAGCTGCTGATGTCCAGAGTCATGTTCTCGCGCCAAGATCTTGTTTCAGACATTGCTAGCTCTTTTAACCGCTTGTCTGGAGCGGGGAGCATACATTGGTCTCGTGCTGAAGAGGTTTGTTTCAACACGCCCGGCAACTTTCAGAAACCTACCATAGCTACAGAAACAATCCCTCTCCTGCTAAAACACGCTCCCAGCTGCTACACTTCTCTAGACACACGTTATCCACTCTCCCCTGGCTCCGAGTGCAGAGAGGCCGGTCACAGGAATAACTACACCTCCAACTCCACACCTGCCCCAACTCCCATTGAGAGGGGTAATGGGGAGGTGGCCCTGGTCCATTTCCAATACATCAGACCTGGTGGTTGCAATGAGACTTCGTTCCTATGTAGCCCCTGGGGTTCATCCCCCCCGAGCGAACTCCTCTCCTGTTAACAGAGGCAGGAGCACGCAGGTGTTTTGGTTCTGTGCCAAACGAACAAATGAAGCTTATTTGGGGAGTATGGAATTTAGCACGGCAGGGTTACACACAGGTGACTTTAAATCTCAAGGCAGAGAGGCTGGTAGCTCAGGTAAGTAACCCCATTGCAGTTCTGAACACAAGAACTGAAGTCAGAATTTATCCTCTTCAGTTTGAAAAGTCAAATTCTAAAGGAAACTCAGTGCACCAAGCTTCCTGGTTGGCCTAACAGAGAGCCCAGCCTTAATGCGGTGGAGCCAGCTGCATGTGGTGAGGAGGACGGTGTACTCACCACTCAAGGAGCGGCTCGGGGAGGAGGACGGTGTACTCACCACTCAGGGAGCGGCTCGGGGAGGAGGACGGTGTACTCACCACTCAGGGAGCGGCTCGGGGAGGAGTGCTGGCTGTTTGGGGTGCTCACCGTGGGTCCCACGAGCGCCGAGCTGAACTCTTTCTCCAGAGAGGTATCCCCACTACCTTCGGGAAGAAGAAGCAGGGAACACAGATGAGATGTGGCTGCTCCTGCCAGCTTTAAGATCGGTTTCAGTCAGTGAAAGCCTCTCCCTCATTACCAAAGCAGCGGAGCCCTGGAAAGAGGCTCCGGCTGGACCTCAGACATCTCTAGATTGGGTGTCAGAAGACAAACACTACAGTGTGCTGCTCACAGCAAGACAAACCCTTCCTTACCGGGGGGCAATATGGTGGCCAGGGACCTAGGGACATTCCAGGTGCCATGCAAACTGGGGGCTACTTTGCAGTGAAGTGGTTAGTGGACACTTGAAAGGATCCACATAGCTATGTGCCAGGACGACCGCTGGGCCGCAGTGGAAAGGTGGATCCCAGGTGTATTGGGCCCCTGGCTTCGCAAGCGTTTGGGACGGCTCCCAAGGGAGCCCCTTTGCCAGAACAACATGGCAGCAGTCGGACGGGCTGAAGCTCTCCCCAGATGCAGGTCTGTTTTCTGTAGCCCGACGGGGACCGTGAGCCAGCATATGACATATGCTGGTTTGCAATCACCAACTGGGGGTGGACATTTCCCACAACAAGGTGGCTGTCAAAAAAATCAGCCCCGGGAGACGGGGGGTTAATTCAATCCAGCAGGGCTGATTCAGCTCTTCACCCTCCTGTGATTAATGATGCACTGCACAGTTTCTTGCTTGGACCAAGAGCCCCCCGCTGCAAACAGACACGCAAGAACCTTTGGGGCAGCGCGCATGTGTGGGCGCACAAGTGAATGTCCCCTCCCCACCACTGTTGCGTGCTGGCTGCTGCCCTGCACCCCAGAAGTGGCTGCATCTCAGTGATGCAGCATGAAGAGAGTTGGCGAGGAGCTTTGGGATGAAGAAGGCTGTAGCAGTGTGCACTTTTAATGCAGATGGGCAAACTGTTTCCAATAGCTGCATCTGGGTAAACCTGAGTCCCGACACACAGTGTCGAGCTCGCCCTGGTGTTTGACGGGCCAGAGGGAATGCTGCATCAGGAGGCCAAGCCGGCAATGGGAGTCATTTACCATAAACGCCCTGAAGTGATGTGGTGGGCTGCAAATCACCACTCGGCACGGAGCCACCATGCTGAGCTGGGACTCCTCAGGCAGCGTTCTGCCCCCTCCAGCCCACCCTGGAGCAATATTTTAAGAGAGAGTTTCTGTTTCCCTGGGCTGGGGTGGTTGAGATCCCCCGGATCCTCTCCCCCATGCTTTGACTGGCTCAATAAGACGTTGCCAGCAAGTTTGAGTCATGCTAAGCCACCATGCATCGCCAGCAGAAGCCACACACCCCGGCTAACGGATATTAGCTCTGAATTAGGGGAGGTTAACGAGACAATTTCAGACAACCAAACCCAACACTAAGAAACCCAGTGATGCTGCAGGCATCAGTCAGGGTGATTTAACATCCCCCAAGAGCGGGACCCAGCGTTGTCTCAGTCCCTGCCGGCAGGAGCTGGGCGTTACGGTTGGACTTTGCATGGAGTGTACATTTGACAGCCGGAAAGTCTCTCCAAAAAGGCACTTGGGGGGGGGGGGGAACAGGGGCACCCTGATCTCTGTTAAAGGCACTTAGCACCTCTGATTATAAACCATTCACTGGTCCCACATCCCTGCCAGCGTTGGCTTTTTTGTCATTTTTCCATGGTCAGAAGCCTGCGGTAGCATTTCAAATGGTCAAGTGTTTCCCTATCCCCCCCCACCCCCCGCAATCGCTTAATCTCCATCTAAAGATATTTCTTCTGCACAGCATGTTAAAGAACCCGCACCCCCTTTCTCCTCCCCACCGCCGATGACACCAAACGGAAAGGGACACAGAAAAGGCACGGAGTTCTTCCCCCCAGCCCTCCCGTTTCACTTACATTATTCTACCTTGCTGAAGATACCCTGGAGTGTTCTCACAGCCAACTCCTTGGAAACAGCACTGAAATACAGGCTGTGTGTGCATGTCTGCATGGCAGTGGTAGGGTGAACTCAGCCACTCACCTTCCAGGAAGAACAGATTCCTGGAAGTGAGAGAAACGGCCGTCATTTTACAGGCAAGCGGCACAGTTAGCAGGAATTCAGGGCTGCGGCATCCCCTTTTGCAGAGACGCACGCTCACTCGCTCCCCTGGCTGTTCGGCGGGTGTGCGCACGTGTCCGAAAATAGCACAGCCAGCGAGAGGGCAAGGCTGGGCCATCCCTTTAACAAGCCAGCTAGGGCAAAAAGGTGCTAACCCTAGAGCCCTGTCTCCATGGCGAATGGCTGCAGGGCACCCAGCGCACACACAGCATTGTCCAAACCCAGACAAGAGGGACTGAATGCTGCGGAGGGGGGAATACACCTCAGATCTGCCATCATGGACCTTGCAATGCATGGACACGAGACGCAACTGAGCAAAGTACCATGAAATACAACGGTGAGGGGTGGGGGGAGTGTTTTCCTACGTACACTTACACCAAACCCATGTCTAGGCCTCTAACAAGCAGCAGCCACCCTCCAAGCATTGAGTTAATGACAGAACATTGGGGCAGCCCCTCCAGTTGTAGTAATGGGTTGGGGGAGGAGGGGGTCTTTAAATCTTAGTCATGGATTGAAGATGGGTGGGGAAATATTTAACGCAATCCAGACCCTGGCAAGCGACCTGTGTCCTGGGGAGCTCCGAGCCAGCCAAGTGCCCTATCTTCCAAGAGGACTTTAACCCTTTCCTTCTACCCAGACGGGGGGTTTGTGCAAACTGCTCTGGATAAGTCACCTGCACCTGTCAGACAGGCCCAGGAACTCACAATGGAACTAGCAGGTTTCCTTTCAATACACACAAAGAGAAGTTCTGCAGCTTTCTCTCACTCCTTTGACCTGCTTCTCGGAGGGACTAGTCTATGGCTTCCGATCGTCTCTTCAGAGTTTTCGACTCGAATAACTCTTCCAGCTTTAAGACTTCAGGCAGCCTAAGGTAACACACTTCACTAACTAAATGTGTGCATAAGTCTTGCACACAACATAAAATAACAATTTGTTCGTCTATAGCACCTGTTGTCCAAAGTAATTAAGCCTCACTAGGCCTCTGTATGCTATTATCCCCATTTCATAGATGGGGAAACTGAAAGCAACTAGCTTCACCCAGACGAGTGATTTGACATACAAGTAAGTGGCAAAGTTGGGAACAGAACCCAGGAGTCCTTGCTCCCAGGCCCCCAGCCTCACACAAGTTCTAATCACAGAGAATGGCTCTCACTTTCTTTTTAAAAACCATGGAGAGAGTGTTCTCTCTCTACAATCCGAGGACTTGCTGCCTCAGGGAATTGATATGCCATACGTGTTGTTTACTGCCCCCGTGACTGGTAGTAACTGAGTCATTACCAGAGCTGATCAAAAACTGTACTTTATTTTCCCAGAAAAAGTTCCCATTTTCTTAAAAACATTTTCAGGTTTTCAGTTTTCCAAGGAAAGCCTGAAAATCTGACAAAACTGGAAATTCCCTTTAATTACAGAGCCGGTTTTTGGGGAAGAGAGTTTTGACGCAAGTTTTGGTTCTGCTTTTTTCTTTTTGAACCTACTCTAGAGTCAGTCCTGACCCTCGGCTATTCAAGACCCGAATCAAATGATTGGGTGGCTCTTGGTCTGGTTCCTTGCGGAGAGGTAACTGCTAAGAACATCACCCGGATCCCCCTTGCAGACTGTCTAAACTGTGAGGTCAAGGGTCGAATGGGCCCTGGAGACTGAATTCCCCCACCCCCCCAAAGGGGGGCCTTCAGGACAGGGCTTGGTCTATGCTGTAGCGGAGCATGATATACTCGTTCTGGAGTTAGAGGACTTCAGTCTCCAGTACGATCCATCAAGCACTTTTCATTGGCACTAAATTCACTTTAAAAGACAGACTGAATACAAGGTTTGGGGTCTGACTTTGATCAAGAGAAGCCAAGACACTTTCTGATGAAGCCACGCTCCATGCGCCACTCACCACGCTGTGGGCTTGCACTCTGGGCCAAATTTAGATGTGGGGTAAGCAGGTGCAACTCCACTGGCTTCCACTGGGCCTGACTTTCGCCCCCTACCAATGTGGTATCAAAGCATCAGTAAGAATGGAAGGTGGAGCCCGATCCCCTGGCTATAGTTCACGTTTTCCCAGAGAAAGGTTTCCTGCTAGATATGCCGGTGTGTTTAGTGTCAGATCATCCTTGATCACATCCCTTTGCAGCCTGGGACGACAGGCCAGGATAAAGCAGCTTCTGAATTCCTTCTGGTCACACTTCCCTCTTGCACGAGGTGGCTACAGGGCGAGTGTGCGGAGAGCATCTTTGACAAAAAGCGAACACCGGCCTGGCCAGCTTTGCCACCCCACAGGGAAGAGGAAAATTTGATTGTGTGACTCCAATTCTTCTTCCCTTCTTGATCAGTCCCTTTGCTACTTTATTCTTGACAAGCGGCCAGCAGCTGCTTGCAATTCGGACTTCCCGCACCCTAAGCTCAAGCAGGATTCAAATTACATCAGCGGAGCTGCTCTCTGTTCATTTCAAGCATTCTTACGGAACTACAGCATCTCCATGGAGTTCAGGGCCAAACAGCAACCTGCTGCAAAGGCGGCGCGGAGGGGCGAGGCTCACCAGAAAATTCCCAAAGAAAAGGGAAGCAACAGCTTGCAAGACAATGCAAACCTCTGAGCAAAGTGCACCCAGGCATGGTCAAACTCGGCTGCCGCAAAGCAGGGAGATGCAGCTCTGCCGAGTGGGAAAATGAACTAACCGAGCAAAGCAGCCACTTCCAGCAAGCGCCCACCCTCGCGCCATACGAGCCACTAGCCTCTCCTCACGACTTAGCAAGGGGGCATCCTGGCGGCCAGATCCCAGGACTTTACGGTGTTCCAGACCCCAAGCAGCAAAGCACTGAGAGAAACCAACAATCCAGCCACCAGCACGCGGCCTCCAGGGAGAAGAGGAAGCTTCTTTTCTTAAAAACAAAACAAAAAACCGACGAACACTCGTTGGATTCGGTCAGAGTCTGCTGCAAACAGACACTGTTCACGTTTCCTTGCCCAGCTCCATCAGTGCACCCCAATCCTGGCCGGCGGCAGTACCCCGTTTAACAGCCCTGGCTCTGCCCCAAAGCTCTATTAATGCACTTCACGTCCCACCTTCACCCCTGGGAGACCAGGTCTTTTGGTCACTGCCCATGGAGCTCCATCCGCCTATCACCTTAGTCTACAATCGGAATTCAGGGAAGCCCCACGGCCTCCGTTGGGCAAGAGCTCAAACAGCCGACCTCCGTGCTCCACTCTGGCTTTGTAATTGATCAATCTACCCCAAACCTTATCGTAGTCCAAGGCTTTCCTTGAGCAGAGACTGCATTTCAAACTGAAAGAAGAGGACATGGACTCATCCACTAGAGAACTGCAGGGCCCCACCAAGCTAGCATTCACTTCTCACCTACAAAGACTAGGCACCAGGTTTCCAGTGGCAACCCTCTAGCCTCTGAAACCCACTGGCACGTCTGGAGATCTTCACAAGTCACCATCATTCTGACCCGCTCTCTCCACCCACACCCGAAAGGCAAAGGGCCTTCATGTTACCAACAGATCGTAACAATCAAACACCACCAAAGAGGTGAACTCACCCCATGCACACACCTCACCCTCTCCCCGCGCAACATTTCATGGCTCCAAACCCAGCCTGAGCTCCAGATTTAATCTTAACACTCTCTAACGAACAATAGTGCAGTGTTTGGCAGGGCAGATATTTCAGAGCCGCCATGGGGGTCTTAAATATCACCTGTGTTTAGCATTGTGTATTCATGTGCGGAAGAATGGAGTCTAACAGGAGAGAATAAAATATCCATCCTATAAACATAAGCAAACTTCTTCAACTAGCTAGCATTGCAGATCAAGCCAGATGTCACTGGAAAGATACTTTTCCTTCCGGTTGCAGCGAGGGCCGAGATCTGACCTGTGGTCTGGAGGACCCGAGGTACTAATGATCACCAAACCAACGAGCACATGATGACATTCAGAACTGCCCAAGGGGCTTCCTGATATCTAGCAGCGAGTGGCAGCTGGTCTGACCAGCCCAGCACCCCCCAACTCACTATTGTTATAATCTGTATCTGAGGGGCCATGTAACGTCATTAGAAAGCTCGTAACTTGCTGGTTATGAATATCAATGTGTCATGTAGGTGCAAGAAACTGGTGCAAAGTTATGGACAGAAACTGAAAGTATAATTCTTAAAATATGTTTGCCAGTCAAACAGGAGTTACCCCACCCCACACAAAGGAATATGGTTTCTCTACTGGGCAGTTACTTCCAAAGTACTTGGAAAGACAATGAGAATGCATTTACAGACAAATAAAGCTATCAAGCTAACACATGGGGGGCAGGAGAGACAACATGGTTACACCCCAGCAGGGAAGAGAAATTTTATCTGAGCTATAGAGATGGGGAGTCTAAACATCAAATCATATGCAACTGAATCAACTGACTGAATACAATATCAGGTCCTTTATGAATGCCTGGAACACGCTGGAGATTAACATCCTTGGGAAATGGCTGTATTAACGCTCTAGGAGGAATTATGAAGACTCACTAATAGTATGTTTTAAAACGTGTGGCTGAAGAAGAGAAGGAACAGCTCCCTCCCAGACAGGGAGGTAGGGGAGGCAGCTGTGTACCAGTCTCTAGGATCCTTCAACCCAAGGGGGCAGGGGTTGCAGTCTGTGGGAACTGGACTAGAGAGAAGGGGAAGAGAGCCCCTAAGATCTCTTTCACTTGGGGAGACGAGGGAAGCTAGCCTGTTGCTCTTCTGTGACGAGGTCCTGGCCTTGGTATGATCAGCCATTTTGAGTTATCTTGCTGGGAGCACGTGGTAAGGATTTTACCTTGATCCCAGACAGTAGCTTGGTAAGTGACGTCTTAGCCATTGGAAGCATGTTTTGTTGTGTGTTACTTGGAATCCTTTCTACCTTTATTCCCTTGAACTCACTTCATTCATTCTTCTGTTAATAAAATGGTTTATTTTTACTGCGGACCAAGCCAGTGCTGTGTTGAACTGGCAATGAGTATTAACTCCAGTTAAAGTGATGAGCTGGTGGGATGGGACTCTTCACAGGAGCAAATCAACCTTATTACTTCCCTGAGCTGGCTGGGAGAGGGCCGGACACGTCAAGGCATACGGGTTTGGGGAAACTCAGGACTGGGGGTGCGTTGGGATCATCTCACTGGTTGTAACCCAGGCTGGTGGAAGCCAGAGTGGGGCTATATTCAGGCTGTTGAACCATGGCTGTCTAAGCAGAGACCCTCAGGATGTGATCTGCACGCTTCTTGCTGACTGTGAGCATCCCAGGCTGAGAACTACAGTATCAAGGCCTTGTAAGGCACCCAGGGTTGCATAGCAAGTAGTGACACAACCCCTCACTGGCCTGGGTTTGCACCCTGAACAGACTGGACCATCACACACGACTAACCAAGTATATAAAATCTGGTATCATTAGGTTGATCTTGGCAAACTAAATTCTAACTCAGTTTCTAAAACTATCCTTATTGACAGTGGATGTATCTGTTGCTGAGACGGGGAATGCCAACAACATGTGTCAATACTTTTCAGATCTTAGTATTAACAAACTACGCTACATAATCTGAAAACAATCCATATCACCACCATAAATTACGTGCCTTACGGTAGAGCTGTGGAGCAAAGCAACACACCCGCATTAGACTCCCAGACAGGTAACTACTGAGCATCAGAAAATGGCCTTTTGAAATACAGATATCCAAAATATCGGACAACAGCAAAATAAGTGACATACCAGATATGTAGGAGCGTCCATTGCAGTCTTCTATATCCATCTTTAAGGTACTTTGCTGAAAGAGAAAGCAGAGCTCTGTCAGCAAGTGTCTGGAAATGCAGGGCTGGAATCTCTTTCCAGACACAACCTCTTTAGTAAAAAGGCCCATCAACCTCTGATAGTGGATGAATTACCCAGCCCTGATTTATAAATGCCAGCTTGCAGCACTGACTTTGACACAGTGGAACAAGCTAAAACTTTGATTTGATCCCCGCTTTGGAACTAAATGTAAATTGCCCACTAAAGAACTACTTTCTAGGCACCGAGAAACAACCTTCTATGGAAAGCAAAGCCTGGTTTTAAGCTGTAGCTATTATACAGCAGTCAATGCGAGGCAGGTTTGGCAGTACATAGCATCCAACTAACAAGCAATGATTCCCAAGAAACAAAATGAATACAGTGCGTTTTCATCCAAGCCCCTGCCTTCAGCTCTCCACCATCACAGGTCTGCAGCAGTTACACGGGAGTCTGTTTGTCAAATGACATTCGTTCTTAAAAGTCAGACTCTTAACACTGGAAGTGCTGCAAGACGGGGGGAAAGCAGCTGTCAATTCTCCTGGAGCATCTGACGAGGCAGGACCCGATTCAAACTTCACTGGTCCAGAAGGACAAGCGCCCACAGGCCGTTGCTAATTAATCTGAACCCTCAAGTGGCGAGGTATGCTAGCCGTTGTACATACAATTCATTTAATCAACGCCACTCTTTGCTGCAATGCCCCAGTTCAACAGGGGACGGCTCTACTGAAAACTGATGCTGGTCTATATGGGGTGGCAGCAGGTACCTGAAGTCTGGAGTGGGAGAAGGGTTTAACTGAAGCATTCAGCTTCATTTTATCAATGAAAAAGGATGCTTCTTTGGGCAATGAGATTGAAAACTAGCACCCAATGTGTCACTGAACAGCCATTCCAAAGATCACGCTAGAATAAAAGCAAAATCTGCCTTCTATGTTGCTACTTGGTGCCCTGCAGAGATAATGAACATTGTATACATCCAAATGGCTTTTTGTCAATTACATTTGTTGTTTAAAAAACAAAATGAGGACAGCCTCAAAAAACACAAGTTTGGCTGTTTAGAATTCACGCTGTAATTGGCAGTTTGTACGTTCGGAAACTAGGAGAATTTGCTGCCGAGAACAATTAAAAGTGATCGTTTGCTGCGATGAATTATCTCCTTGAGAAGGAAAATAAATGCCATTTGCAAAATGTGAACACAAAGGCCAAAAAACCAATAGAATTAACTTTTTTCCTCCCCTTTTTAATGATCAAATGTTACTTAAAGCCAGTGAAAACTGGTCAGAGAAATAATCTGAGTTACCCCCTTCTGATAATTCCCATTTTAGAGAGGACTTTTTTTTTTTAAGTCAAAGGAACTCAAATAAATGGTGTTAATGTGACAATTTTATAAGCAAACTGGGGGCAGCGTAGAGGAGATCAGCACAGAAATGGATAGGGCAGCCAGAGAGACAGGATGGCTTAGTGGCTTGAGCAATCGACTGGGTCTCATGAAAGCTGGGGTCTAGTCCCAGCTTTGCCCCGGCATCCTGGGTGACCTGAGCCAGGTCACTCTGTGTCTCATCTGCAAAGCAGGGACAAGGTTACTGACCTCCTTTGTAAAGCATGTTCAGATCCCTGGATGAAAAGCAGGACATACTGTCTTTCTTTCTTTCTCTTTCTTTCATTAATTTACTAATCACTTTCTATTAACCCACCAGATCTAATTACTCATTTTTAAATAAAGTTTAGGTCTTGCCAACCCCCCCGAGTTGAAAAGCATCCATAAAAACAAGCTAGCTTTGACGACACGGAGCCTTTCGCTCCTGGGTCACCAGTTTAAAGCCAGGCTAGGTCAGCAGTGATGGTTTCCGTCAGCCTTTGTCCTGTGAGTTGGTGGGTCTCCGCTCAGTTTCCAGTAACGCAAGTATCCCCGTTACAAATACTAAAATGGGCTCTGCTGCTGGTAATCACAGCAGAAACTGCCCTCTCAGCCCTAAAGGTGGTATGGAATCTCCAGAACGAAGACAAACCTTGAGGGTGGGGGAGTTTGTGTGGCGGCTTGCTCCTATTTCGTAGATAAACAAGAGGACTCGGTACCCGATGCGTCACTCTAACATTTTCACAGTTAATCACGCTAAATAAACTACCCCCCCCCCAAATAAATCAAGCAGAGAGGCTCTCTTTTTATTGTCCTCCCAGTTTTAAAACAACTATAGACAACGGGTCCTTGCTCTACCTGCTACTCAAAACGCTGGATTTGCTGGTTATCCAGTTCCAGTTCCGAGCGCTGAATTACACTGGACAAGCTTCCTACCCACAGTGGCGATTAACTTTACGAGATGAAAATAATTTAGGTTGAAATATATATTTCAATGCCAGGTTATACGGTAACTATGCCTCCTGCCGTTTTATTTTTGTTGACTCCATAATTTTGCTGTTTAATGTTATGCACACACACTTGGGGATCCACACGACACGCTAATACGAGTCATTTTTAGTTCGTTCACTCTCCCGCCCCTTGCCCTGCCCTCTGCATTGAAAACACTCAATTAAAAAAAAAACCCACAACAAAATGCAAAGGGATTATCCTAAAATCTTTCGAAAGACTAGTGTTTATGGATGTTTAAAAGTGGATTATTTGGTATGAAGTGGGTCCACTTCTCAGGTTTGCCCAATTTATTTTATTGTTTAATAAAAGCAGGTGCCCCTTTCAAATCACGTTCTCTCGACGCCAACTTGAACTAACCCTGCCCCATCTATCGCCATAAGACCCTTGTTAATTACAAAGCAGAGTTTGCTTTGGCTCTGTAACACCACACTCAGGACAAGCCGAACCAGACTTACTCTTGCAGCCAGCATGTTCGTTGCTTTTCCACCGACTTGGTGCTCACCAGAGCATCAGCAGCTGAACACACAAGCAGTGCAGGCTTCCCTGTATGCCCCGTCCTAGAGGGAGCTCTGGGCCCCATTCAATCCTTGGCCTCTTGGCCGAGGCGAAGAACAATTTCAATTTTTGTTTTCAACTGTGTGCAGGGGCTGGCAAGGAACAGGACCGAGATCGACGAATTTCACACAAGCTAAGTAATCGGCTAGTAATGCCAAGAGCGCTGCCGAGCCGGAGGCCCAGTTCCACAGCCATTACTCCTTATTCACACCAGCAGCCCCATTCGAGTCAAGGAGTCTGTGCCCAACATCAAGGAAGTGAGGTTCAGACGCCATCTCTGTATTTTAAAAGGGGAGAAGAGAACTGGGAACTCCTTACAGCAGTTGGCCAAGCCAGGTGCCGACCAGCAGGAATTTTTACTTTGGAAGACTGGCTACATCTGGTGAATAAGGCACTACTCATCTAAACCCACTAGCAATAACTGGCCTTAAGGACCCTCAGCTGAATAAACAGTTTTGTTGGTATTTTTTTCTGAGACATTTTTACAAACATACACACTCAACATCTGCACTGATCAGACCCTAGATCTCAAAGTCAGCAATGCCAGGTGACTGAAAACAATCCCTGGTTTAAAGAAACCGATTGTTTCAAAGGATGAATTTTACATTTTGGTGACATGCGCTGGGTCTGGAAGGAATCGGATTATAAAGGAAGATCAAACAATTACGTTCTCAGGTTTGCTCTCAATTGCCAGTTAGCAACTGCTTGAGAGGAGTGCGCTTGTATTTACAACACTACCTTTGTCTCAAAGCCTTTTACAAATGCTGAATGATCAGCCCCTATGAAATACAGCTGCCTCCAGAATGGTGTGCACAATTGAAAGGGAAGGGAATATTTAGATCACTGGAGGATCCCCTATTCTTAAGAAAAGTGTCCCATGGGATCTTTGGTGCCCACACAGAAGAGCCGTGACCCTCCTTGGTTTATAAGGTCTTGTGTGAAAGTTCCAGAGCAAAATGCACAAAACGGTTTATCTCCTTGCAGAGGGTAGAGTCCATGCTCCTGGAGATTTGACCCTGCAGCTACAGGGACATGAAACATGTCAAACTTCACACTTTTCCCATTGAGCCATCCCATCTCACACTGCTACTGTGGCAGAGAGCAGGCCAGTACCTACCCTGTCCTCCTAGCTTTCAGACATGATCGTGTTAGAGCATTAGGAACTTACATGCACTAAAATTAGAGCAGAGTGGCTTTAGAACTGCTTGAAGTTCTCATCTTCTCTGAAATAAGGACTTTTCCCCTAGTGACAAGACTCAGGGGGGAAAAAACCTCAGAAATAGCCCAATTAAAAGCAAAATCTCCAATCTTACTGTGATGCCGTTTGTAAACGTCCTTCGCACTGAGAGGGACTGTTGAGAAAAGCTAGGACTGGACTGCCTTATGGAGGGGGGGAAAGGGCTGCAGCATTGTGTATTTAGTAGTTATTTGGATTATGAAAGAATTCTAGAGATAGAAAAGTCTTGTTAGGTCACACCTAGTCCATCTAATTCCAAGCGTCTCAAACCGTGAAGATTCCATCAGTCCCTTGGGACGCAATTCTGCAGTCCTATTGTTCTCACTGGAAGACAGCCTAAATTTTTCTTCTCTTAATTTCATCCCATTACTCTGTTGATACCCTAAGTACTGTGAAATAGTGCTCTGCATGTTAAATATCCCAATGTCAGCCGTGGAACACTTTTCAGATTCCTGATGCCATAATTGCAAGCGCGAGAACACTAAACTCCAACCAAATTATACTGAGGCATCTGCATTATTACAAGTAGGATCACAATGAACATTAACCCCTAATGAGAAGAAGCCTGCCTTCTGCAGAAAGCCCCAGATCCTACAACAGCTTTATGGAAAGCCTGGCCACAGTGATTAACATTCTTCAGGTCCTCACGAGAGCCCAACACTCCAAGTTGATCTGCATGTGTATCGTCTCCCTGGAGAGAACGCACGTTTATTTTTGTGCTCGCCATGATTCACTGTTTAAGATGCACAAATTGGACTCTTCGTGCCGTTCAAGCTGTGAGCTGGGATAAACAGGAGCCTCCCTAGGGAACGGTTCAAATGAACACCCTCACATTTTAATGGCATGAAAACAATTAACCGACAAAAGCAACACAACAGATCGCGATGAAAACTTCCAGCTTCAGTGAATCCACTAATCAAGGCAAAAGCAACAGCTTGTGCTTTTCAACTCAGAAGCAAACTTGCCACAGCCAGCTTCAGAGTGCTGTACATTTATTTTTCCCTCCACTCAGGGTGCAAAGAAAACAAGATACTCACAGGGTCGATGGTGCTAAAACGTACTCGCTTCATCTTCTCCTTCAAGGAGACGGACCTTGCCTAGACTGAGACTCTTTCAGTGACCTTTAGGGTTAGCATGCCTCCACTTATTATGCTGAAAGAGCTGGGGAAATACGTTATAAGTGCGTGAGTTCAGGGCCCCCATTCTGCACAGGGGGTGGAGGGCTAAGATGATATTTCAAGATGTACACTTAGCTTCCAATCATTTACAGAGTGGGACGTGACCTTAAAATGGCCCTATTAATACTGAAAGATCCCAAATTTAAAAAGTGGCATCAAAACAATAATAGCTGTTAGAACTGACTTCATCCTACCGCAAATTGCAGCTAAAGTCCATCTTTTCTCTCCTGCCTATAATCTCTGAATTTCTCTGCCCCCTCTTCAGCTGTTATTGAACTTTGTTCTGGATAGAGCTGGTATAAGAAATACAATATCAAAATGAAGCTGTAATGCAAAGCGAGCCAGGAAGGCCATGTTTTAAGAAAGCAAGAGAATAAACTTTCAAACAATAGCCTGCAACAGACACTGGATACAATATTCCGATTTTTCAGTCAAGCCCATGTAGGGTCTGTACCTGATGGAATATGTTTGAGAACTTACATACTTTCCTTCACAGACAAGAGGGAAGATACCAACACTGAACACTTTTTGTTCGCGAAAAAGGAAACATACAAATCAAAACACCTTCAAGCCAAACTGCATTCATCAAATAGAAAGCTGCATTTCTCCTCTCCTGTTACAAACAGGCCCTAGACAAAGGCCTCTTCAAATAAGGACATTTTAAATTTATTTTTTATTTTACCATTAATCCAAACTGCATGGCAGTAGTGAGATTTCAAACTGCTTTTAAATCCGTGTGGCTAATAATTCAGAAAACCTATTGGACAGTTAAGAACATAAGAACGGCCATACTGGGTCAGACCAATGGTCCGCCTAGCCCAGCATCCTGTCTTCTGGCAGCGGCTGCTACCAGATGTGTTAGAGGGAATTAACAGAACAGGGCAATTTATTGAGTGATCCATCCCCTGTTGTTCAGTCCCAGCTTCTGGCAGTCAGAGGTATAGGGACACCCAGAGCATGGGGTTGCATCCCGGGAAATAGCCATTGATGGACCTCTCCTCCAGGAACTTATCTAATTCTTTTTTGAACCCAGTCACACTTCTAGCCTTCACAACATCCCCTGGCAAGGAGTTCCACTGGTTGACTGTGCGTTCTGTGAAGAAGTACTTCCTTATATTTGTTTTAAACTTGCTGCCTATTAATTTCAGCAGGTGACCCCTGGCTTTTCTGTTAGGTGTAGGAGGTAAATAACACTTCCTTATTCACTTTTACCACATCATGCTTTTACAGACCTCTATCATATCCCACCTTAGTCATCTCTTTTCCAAGATGAACAGTCCTAGTCTTTTTAATATCTCCTGAGATAGAGGCTGTTCCATACCCTTTATCACTTTTGTTGTCCTCTGTACTTTTTGCAATTCTAATATGCCTTTTTTGAGATGGAGCGGCCAGCACTGCAGGCAGTATTCAAGTTGTGGGCGTACCATGGATTTATACAGCAGCATTATGATCTTTTCTGTCTTATTATCTATCCTGTTCCTAACATTGTTAGCTTTTTGAACTGCTACTGCACACTGAGCAGATGTTTTCAGAGCACTATCCATGACTCCAACCTCTTTTTCTTGAGTGGTAACAGCTAATTAAGACACCATTATTTTGTATGTATACTTGGGATTATGTTTTCCAATGTGCATTCTTTTCCACTTATCAACGTTGAATTTCATCTGTCATTTTCTTGTCTAGTCACACAGTTTTGTGAGATCCCTTTGTAACTCTTTGTTGTCAGCTTTGGACTTAACTATCTTGAGTAGTTTTGTACCGTCTGCAAACTTTGCCACCTCACTGTTCACCCCCTTTTCCAAATCATTTATGAATATGTTGACCAGCACTGGTTCTAGTACAGATCTTTGGGTAACCCCACGATTTACCTCTCTCCACTGTGAAAACTGATAATTTATCCCTATCCCTTGTTTTCTATCTTTTAACCAGTTATTGATCCATGAGAGGACCTTCCCTCTTATCCCACGACTGCTCACTTTGTTTAAGAGCCTTTGGTGAGGGACCTTGGCAAAGGCTTTCTGAAAGCCCAGGTATCAGAGGGGTAGCCGTGTTAGTCTGGATCTGTAAAAAGCAACAGAGTCCTGTGGCACCTTATAGACTAACAGACATATTGGAGCATAAGCTTTCGTGGGTGAATACCCACTTCGTCAGACACATGCGTCTGACGAAGTGGGTATTCACCCACGAAAGCTTATGCTGAAAGAGCAAGTACACTATACCCACCCAATCAACATGTTTGTTGACCCCCTACACGAATTCTAATAGATTGGTGAGGCAAGATTTCCCTTCACAAAAGCCATGCTGACACGTCCTCAACAAACCGGCTTACTGGTGTAGAACTGTCAGGATTGCTTCCGGAGCCTTTTTTCAAGATTGGTGTTCTATTAGCTGTCTTCCAATCCTCTGGTACAGAGGCCAATTTAAGCTGTAGGTTACATCCCACAGTTAGTAGTTCTGCAATTTCATATTTGAGTTCCTTCAGAACTCTTGGGTGAATTCCGTTTGGTCCTGGTGACCTATTACTGTTTATCAGTTTGTTCCAAAACCTCCTCTACTGACAGCTCAATCTGGGACAGGTCCTCAGATTTGTCATTCTAAAAATGACGACTCGGGTGGGAGGATCTCCCTCACACCCTCTGCAGTGAAGACGGATGCAAAGAATTCATTTAGTTTCTCAACAATGGCCCTGTCTTCCTTGAGTGCTCCTTTAGCAACTCAGTGGCCCCAATGACTGTTCGGCAGGCTTCCTGCTTCCGACGTACTTAAAAAAAAAATCGCTGTTAGTTTTTGTGTCTTTTGCTAGCTGTTTTTCAGATTCCTTTTTGGTCTCCCTAATGATACTTTTACACTTGATTTGCCAGAGTTTATGCTCTTGTTCTAATTTTACTTTCCTTTTGCAATAGGAATTTGATTTATTTTCTCCATCACCAATAAATGTTTTAGATCAAGAATCAGCCATAAAAACGGAAAGCTAAGCAATTAAGAAGAGGAAGATTTGTTGAGGTTTATTTTTCAGCCAGACTTATTCCAAACATTGTTTTTCTAAGCATCTATTTAACTCCAACATCTGATGCACTCTTGGGAGAAAAGCTGTGTGTGAAAGATTCAAACTGGTACTTCAACTGAGTGCTCAGAAAGTTCCCACAACAATTTTCTAGTCCTCCAGGAAACTTCCATCAAAAACAGGACAGACAAGACTTGATATTGCCGATGGTTAAAAACCAAGCAAAACCTTTACATTTTATCATCACAAGGAAGCAATAAGTAAATAAAATACAATAAAAAAATGACACTTTTTATTCCTATGCAGGTCAGCTTTATATTATTAAACTTTCTTCAGGAACTTGGTTTCATAAGGAAGCATTGTCAGAACTTTGAAATACATCCTTGCTGCCTTCCTACAACACAAGACACCAGAGAGATGCCATAGTCTAGCAGTCCGAGCATCAGGTTTGGCAATCAAGAACTTCAGAGTTCCACGCCCAACCACCACTGATACAGGCAAGTAAATTTCATCTCCTGTGTTTCAGTTTCCCCATCTGTAAAATACAGGTGAAGATACTCACTTCACAACTGATGTTATGAGGATTAGCTAATGTTTGTACAGCACTTGGAGATATAAAGCCAAATGCCAGGAATTGAGATAACAATGATCAGTAGACAAGCAAGTGCGTAATAAGCGGCATCACTTCAAAGATTTGTAGAACCTCTCTCTGCTTGGACTTTTCTATGGTGGTTTTACCAATTAGAAGAATGCTTTGAAAACTGAAGACAATTTATTTTACTAGGGTGACGGGATATAATTGAAATATTTTCAGTCCCGACATGAAGCTAATCAGGAACAGCTGGAGACATTCCCAATCCTGAAAACATGCCCATGGAAATAAATACCAAGAGCAAACACTGCAACATAGGCTACACCTTTCTCCTTCCGACATAGGGCTGTCCAGGAAGCACACAGGGAGGCCTCACAAGCTGACTGCAGTGTCAGTTCAACAAGTGGAACATTCAAACAAGGGAAAGCAAATGTCTAAAAGCAAACTCTTCAGAACATCTTCATTCTTCTAATGACTTGGTCAGCCATGGAGTCATTGACAGAGGATAAACTTACCCAAGAGGTCTGCGCACCTTTGCAGCTCCAACCAAAGTACTAATGGTGGGAGAGAGCCGAGTTCTATTCCCAGCTCCACCAGTGGGCAAGTCACCCTAACTCTGTGCCTCAGTTTCCCCATCCTACAGATAAGGATACTGACCTCCTTGGTAAAGCACTTTGAGACTTATGGATGAGAAGCCCCTACATAAGTTCTGGGTATTATTATTATTTATACAAGCATCACACCACCAGTCGAACTTCAGCTGGGGGACATGTGAAGAAACAGAACTAGGGCAGACGCAGCCATAATTAACATCTCTGCTAGGGTAAGAATTAATAAGAGCCAGAAACGCCCCTGTATTTTCTTTTTCCAACCCTTTGTTTCCATCACCAGCCATTTACTTTCCAGCGTGAGGACTTTTTTCCACCTTTGCTACAGACAGACGTTCATCGGACGAACCGGCTTCTTTTTAAGTTTGGGTCATTGGAAGCATTTCAAAAAGAAGCTCAGGGCAAGGGATTTTTTAAAAAAAATGTTTGTTTTTAATCAAACTGCCAATGCTTTAAATGCCAAGGGAGCTGCTTTCAGAGCTCCGAGCTGCATACTCATGCACTGCCGCGGCTAGCTGCAGTTATCTGGTAGAGCAGAACTGGAGAACACCCTTTGCAGCTGAGTGATTTTGACAAATTAGCAAGTAAATAGACAAAATCAAAACACAGCGCTAGCGCATCAGGAGGTTGTCTTTGTCCTTTAATTTTATCCATTGCACTTGAGTTTTCATTATTTAACGCTTTGTAATAGATTAGTAAAAAGCCTGCAATGTAATTGGAAAAATGAATTCAACGTAATACTAGACCAAAAGGCGGTGTCTACCTGTGCATCGTTTCCGAATTGGGAAGGGACCACTGATTTTCTTGGGTGCTTATTCTGAAGCGTGCCGTCTAATGAGGTTTTACTGGGCAAATTTAATGTAATATTAAAGTGTTAAACTGCAGCCTTTTCAAGTTTCTGCTTTAGGAACGGGAGAAAGAAACGTGATATAGAAATAAATCTAGCTCATGCACTCGACAGAAGAGGACTACATAAGAACGGCCATTCTGGGTCAGACCAATGGTCCATCTAGCCGAGTCTCTTGTCTTCCGACAGTGGCTACTGCCAGGAGTTTCAGAGGGAATGAACAGAACAGGGCAACTTCAAGTGATCCACCCCCTCATCCAGTCCCAGCTTCTAGCAGTCAGTAGTTTAAGGATATCTGGAGCATGGGGATGTGTCCCTGGCCATCTTGGCTAAGAGCCATTGATGGACCTGTCCTCCAGGAACTTATCTAATTGGTTTTTTGAACCCACTTATACTTTTGGCCCTCATAACACCCTATGGCAATGAGTTCCACAGTTTGGTTGTGCGCTGTGTGAAGCAGAACTTCCTTTTGTTTGTTTTAAACCTGCTGCCTATTAATTTCATTTGGTGACCCCTAGTTCTTGTGTTATGAGAAGTAGTAAATAACACTTCCTTATTCACTTTTTCTATGCCATTCATGATTTTATAGACCTCTATCATATCCCCCTTTAGCCATCTCTTTTCTAAGAGAAACAGTCCCAGTCTTTTTAATCTTTCCTCAGATGGAAGCTGTCCTATACCCTTAATCATTTTCAATGCCCTTCTCTGCACCTTTTCCAATTCTAATGTATCTTTTGAGATGACGCGACCAGAACTGCACACAGTATTCCAGGTGTGGCCATACCATGGATTTACAATAGTGACATTATGATATTTTCTGTCTTATTATCTATCCCGTTCCTAGTGGTTCCTAACATTGGTAGCTCTTTTGACTGCGGCTGCATGTTGAGCAGATGTTTTCAGGGAACTACCAATGACGACTCAAAGATCTCTTTTGTGAGTGTAACAGCTAATTCAGACTCCATCGTTTTGTATGTATAGATGGAATTATTTCCCCCCCCCAACGTGCATTACTTTGCACTTATCAGCATTGAATTTCATCGGCCAGTCACCCAGTTTAGTGAGATCCCTTTGTAGTAGGGACTTATCCTAATAAACAGGTCCCCTTTACTGCTCTGGTCAACTCATCATGACCACCATTTTATTACACTTAGCAGCATCCTAAGCTATAAGGATAAGTTGGATATTTTTCCCTCTAAGAATATCAGTGGACAAGTACACTTAACACCAAGCAGCTCTTAAATAACTCCCGTGCTAGAGTCCCTTATTCTAAAGGCTGCGTAAATATGAGTAAAAATTCTGTCCTTTCTATAAAGATAATGCTTGAAAATCAGGGTGGGGGGTTGCAAGGGATACAATAAACCACTTTAGAGATCTAAATCCATTTCCTCTGGGCAACACCCAAAATTAGGTCCAACCGAGTGGCTTTATATAAAATATGAACTGTTACAAGAACTATATTTGACTGAAGCAAAGGTGCATTTTTTTTTTTTTTTTTTTAAAGGATTATATCATTGGAAAGAGTCTCCCAGAGATGTAACTTTCTAATAATGCTAATAAGAGGCCTATGTGTAAATTTCCCATGCAGCAATATATTTTGTATTTAAAGGCCATTGATGAAGGTGTAATAAAATAGTAAGTTCAACTACTGCTCTTAAACACTAAAATTAAAAAACTTTTAAAACAAAGTTTGAATTCAAAGCATAAAAAGAAGGACCGTCTCTTACCGTGTTTTTGTACAGCATCTAGGTCCTTGCTGAGTTCTCTGGGCACTACCACAATTTGAATAAATAATAACCATAATCATGGGCTGCTATGCTGAAAACTACAAGAGGCAGCATGAAATGCAAGAAGCTTCTTTTCTTTCTAAGGGAATGAAGGAAAACCCGACCTCCTCAGCATTTGCCTAGACGGATTCACAGACAAATGGAAAGTCAGTCCCACTCCCACCCACCACCCTAGAGTGACAGCGACCTTTACAAATAAAGGCGTACTGCACTTTTGAACACCAATATTTTGAGATCCAACATGAGGCAGTATAGAAACACAATGTACTTGACTAACATTAACTGTACCGATGCCAGACGCACACAAACTTTCAACTGAACTGATCCACTGCAAACAGAATAAATAATCCTCACGCGCTCTCTTCCCCCACTGGCATTTTCTCCCTCTTCCTCCTTTGGTGACCTCGGATAACCCCATCTCCATCTCACAGGATGGGAGACCAAAACCTAATATCTGTGGTCCTATAATTCCGTTACCAGCGTACAAGCTGCTGCTGTATAAATTCCCCAAAGGAATTAAGGCTTTTGGGGAATCAAATTAACTAGTAGGCCAAACTGCCTCCCACAGTAGCCCTATTGGCTAAACAAGGACACTTTCGCTAGGTCTCCAAACTCAGCCTTTGCAAGCTGGGGGGCATGACTAACTGAGGTCTCTGAGGTTGCATGGCGTCCCTGAAAGTGAAAGCTAAGACGAAGCTCAAAATCATTATCCCGTCTGCGCTGGGTCTCTCGCTACATGCACAAGACAAGTTCTAAGTGAGGACAATACTTACCCTTCTCCTCCCGATACCTCTGCAGCCTTGATCAACAACTCAGCAATGACCGTGCCCTGGTCTTCACCAAGCAAAAAGGGGAGTGATCGTACCATGGGCTAGCTAACAAGGCATTCTAGTTTCCACGCATGTACCTCAGCCTGCTAACACACATGAAAGCTACAGACTGCCTTGTCTTTAGGACTTGAACATGTGGTAAGAACACACCTTGATTCCTAGTCTGAACACACCCCAAAGCTTTGTCTAGATAACATTGCCTTTGGCATTTCTGTACACCAAACTTACTGTTTCCGAGGAGCAGACTCAGGGCATGAGGAATGGACTGCTCCCTGCACTAACACAGTACCGCTTATCTGAGGACCTCGAGACACTTTACAAATATTATGATTAAAGCGTTACATTTTCTTAACCTTCCTCGAGATATTACCCCAACCTTACTAATAGGGAAACTGAGGCACGGGGACATTCTATGACTTGCCAAAGGGCACACACTGAGTCAGTGGCAGAGCTAGGAACATAGCACGGGACTCCTGCCCTGTGCTTTGGTCACAAGACCATCCCTCCCTCGGGGGCAGCTGAACCACAGATAAGAAATATTATTTCTTCTAGCGCACAGGTCCCAGGACAGGCCACTTCTAAGTCTGGTAAGCTCACTCGAGAGTTCAGATTCAACATCAAGAGCCACAGAACCAGACTGAGGAGTGCATAGCCGAGGCAGCTACGTTTATCCTCAAGCTGCCAACAACAGCTTGTGGTCCAGGAACGTCTCGCCGCAAGGCTGCCGCTGCTGTGTCTTCATGCGCCTTACCCCTGCCATGCTAGGAAATTTGGATCCTTCTTCCTTAAGTTTCCATGGCCCCTATCTATGCTGTGGTACTGCATGTGGATAGAAAAGAATTAATACAGCCCTCCTCTGCGATTGCTGGAGAACCCGAGCCCAGCCTGTGTGGAAATCACACGGACTGCATGGACAACCAGGGCTGATGAGGGGCAATGGTAGTGGGGCCCTGAGCTCAGGGCCGCCCCGCAAACCATCTGTCACCTCTGCATAAATAAAGTGAAATGGGAGTGGGTGGGGCCCTAGTGAACATGTCATACCAGGCCCCCAAATTTCTCAGTGGCGCCTATGGACAATGCCTTGTCCCAGTGAGGAACGCTTTTGTGGAGGGTTTTTGTGTGCTGTAGTGAGGCAATACTCCTCATGGGGGAAGGAAATTTAGATTTTGCTTGGATCTAAGTCATCTTCAGTTATGAGGCGAACAACATACATCAAGTGGCCAGGCATCATTCAGCAGATGACACTCTGCACAATACATCCTGCTCCTCCTGAGGTACCGAACATCGGGTGATAAAGACAGGATGGTCCACTGGCTAGGTCTGTACAGCGCTGAGCACAGTGGAGCCTGGTCCATGACTAGGACTCCTACGCACTACGGTAATACAAATAAAGTAATCACAGGTGCTAGCCTGGGACGTGGGACACCCGGGTTCAATTCCCTGCTCCACCACTGACTTCTTGAATGACCTTGCTCAAGTCACTTAGCCTCTTGTGGCTCAGCTCCCCATCTGTAAAATGAGGATAGCAGCACTTCCCCCCTTCAGAGGGGTCTGACGCGGGTAAAGACGTTCAAGATTATGAGTAAATCTTCCAAATACCCCAACAAATTGAACTGTTAGTGCAGAGATAAAGCTGAGCAAGGAAATCATCATCTAAGCCAGACACCAACCTGACAGTTTCACGCTTCTCAGATGAAAAGTGCTAAGTATTATCCAACAGCAGCCTTAACCTTAACTCTGCCACCTTGTGCATGTGCACCATCACGCCAGCAGTAAGTAATACAATGTGCACACAGCTGCATCGGCCGGGCTAGGAAAAGGGTAAGTTACTTTAAGCAACCGAAAAGAAATACCTCCAAGAATGTAAGATGATCAGACAAATCAACCTACAAGACACTGGACTGAAGCAGGGAAGCAAAGCAATTTTATGGAAATCCAACAAGATTCACTGTCCCTGAAGGACTAGAAATAAGAAACTGTAGTTGCATTTCTAAAAATGTGAAACCCTTCACTCTTCCCACAACCCCACAGGGTGCCTGGTACCACCAAGTGCCACCAAAACAGTCAGGTTACGTTTCTTTTTTCTTATAGAGGAATATCATGTCAAACTACAGGACCATTCGAGAGCTGGGAGTGGCCAAAGTAAAGGGAGAAGGGTAACAGGCTGGAAGTGATGGTGGGGGGAATCAGAGAGTGTTTCTTTCCTCTTTTCCAAAAGTAACTACAAGTAAAACCCTAGGAGGCGACGATCCCTGTGGAGGGAAGGGTGTACCTCTCCCCACCCCAGTTCCCTAAAGCTACCAAGCTTGCAGGGCAGTATATGGAAGGGAACCGAGAAGGGAAAATAGAAGGACGCAGGTATGTCCCCCCCAGTCTATCCCCTCTCACGCCAGCGCCCCCCTCCCAAAGCATGAAAAAAAGGGGCTTCAAAAAGGAAGTCTGGGACTCCTGAGCAGCAGGGAAACACTCCCCAATTCTCCCCCCATTCCCAATAGTTCCCCTATCAGCCCTCCAGCCTCAGCCAGCTGCACCCCATTACCCCGGCCTTCTCCTCTCAGCCATCCCCTCCCTCCCAGAGAGATGCCTCTGTACCCACCTTGCCTCCCCCACCCACCCCAGACGCCTCCCTTAGCCCCCTCCCCACTCCTGGACAGCTGCCCCTGCCCCCAACCATAGTCATAGTGATCAACGGCTCCATGTCTAGTTGGCAGCCGGTATCAAGCGGAGTGCCCCAAGGGTCGGTCCTGGGGCCGGTTTTGTTCAATATCTTCATTAATGATCTGGAGGATGGCGTGGACTGCACCCTCAGCAAGTTTGCAGATGACACTAAACTGGGAGGAGTGGTAGATACGCTGGAGGGTAGGGATAGGATACAGAGGGACCTAGACAAATTAGAGGATTGGGCCAAAAGAAACCTGATGAAGTTCAACAAGGACAAGTGCAGAGTCCTGCACTTAGGACGGAAGAATCCCATGAACCGCTACAGGCTGGGGACCGACTGGCTAGGAAGCAGTTCTGCAGAAAAGGACCTACGGGTTACCGTGGATGAGAAGCTGGATATGAGTCGACAGTGTGCTCTTGTTGCCAAGAAGGCTAACGGCATTTTGGGCTGTATAAGTAGGAGCATTGCCAGCAGATCGAGGGACGTGATCATTCCCCTCTATTCTGCATTGGTGAGGCCTCATCTGGAGTACTGTGTCCAGTTTTGGGCCCCACACTACAAGAAGGATGTGGACAAATTGGAGAGAGTCCAGCGGAGGGCAACGAAAATGATTAGGGGGCTGGAGCACATGATTTATGAGGAGAGGCTGAGGGAACTGGGGTTATTTAGTCTGCAGAAGAGAAGAGTGAGGGGGGATTTGATAGCAGCCTTCAACTACCTGAGGGGGGGTTCCAAAGAGGATGGATCTCGGCTGTTCTCAGTGGTGGCAGATGACAGAACAAGGAGTGAATGGTCTCAAGTTCATAGATTCATAGATTCTAGGACTGGAAGGGACCTCGAGAGGTCATCGAGTCCAGTCCCCTGCCCGCATGGCAGGACCAAATACTGTCTAGACCATCCCTGATAGACATTTATCTAACCTACTCTTAAATATCTCCAGAGATGGAGATTCCACAACCTCCCTAGGCAATTTATTCCAGTGTTTAACCACCCTGACAGTTAGGAACTTTTTCCTAATGTCCAACCTAGACCTCCCTTGCTGCAGTTTAAGCCCAGGTTGCAGTGGGGGAGGTTTAGGTTGGATATTAGGAAACACTATTTCACTAGGAGGGTGGAGAAGCACTGGAATGGGTTACCTAGGGAGGTGATGGAATCTCCTTCCTTAGAGGTTTTTAAGGCCCGGCTTGACAAAGCCCTGGCTGGGATGGTTTAGTTGGGGTTGGTCCTGCTCTGAGCAGGGGGTTGGACTAGATACCTCCTGAGGTCCCTTCCCACCCTGCTAGTCTATGAGTCTATGAACCCTTCCAGCCCCCCCCACCTCCCCACAGCCCCCCCTCCATCACCACCCCACAGCCCAACCCCTCCCCCTCTATCCCCTCCCCACAGCCCCTCCATCACCACCCCACAGCCCAACCCTCACCCTCTATCCCCTCCCCACAGCCCAACCCCTCCCCCTCTATCCCCTCCCCACAGCCCCTCCATCACCACCCCACAGCCCAACCCCTCCCCCTCTATCCCCTCCCCACAGCCCCTCCATCACAGCCCAACCCCTCCCCCTCTATCCCCTCCTCACAGGCTCCCCAACACCACCCCACAGCCCAACCCCTCCCCCTCTATCCCCTCCCCACAACCCCTCCATCACAGCCCAACCCCTCCCCCTCTATCCCCTCCCCACAGGCCCCCCAACACCACCCCACAGCCCAACCCCTCCCCCTCTATCCCCTCCCCACAGCCCAACCCCACCCTCTATCCCCTCCCCACAGCCCCTCCATCACAGCCCAACCCCTCCCCCTCTATCCCCTCCCCACAGGCCCCCCAACACCACCCCACAGCCCAACCCCTCTATCCCCTCCCCACAGCCCAACCCCACCCTCTATCCCCTCCCCACAGCCCCTCCATCACCACCCCACAGCCCGGCCCCTCCCCCTCTATCCCCTCCCCACAGGCCCCCCAACACCACCCCACAGCCCGGCCCCGCCATCTCCTCCAGGACCCCCACCCCCCGGCCAAGCTGCCCCTCCCCCTTCTCACCTGAGGGGAGGGGCTGCGGGGGAGGGGCCCCCCGGCCCGGCCGCTGGGGGGTGGGGACTGGGGGGCTCAGCGGCTCCGCAGCGGCGGCTCCATCGGCGGCGGCTTCACCTGAGGAGGGACCGGGCCCCCCTCCCCTCCCCGAGCCACTTCCGGTCCCACTGCCAGGAGACAGGCGGGGGCAACCGCGCGCCGAGCGCATCGAGCTGGCAGGGAGCAACCGAGAGCATCGTTCCGGGGGGGGGCGTTGGCAGCAGCCGAGCGCCGAATGAATCGAGCGAGCAGGGAGCCGCTAGGCGCTAAGCCCTCGTTCCGAGGGGAGCCAGGGAAGCGGGCGAGTACCGAGAGCATCGAGCCAGGGAGAAGCCCCGGGCAGCGGCGAAGCGCATCGATAGCCAGGTTGCCGCAGGAGCAGCCGAGAGCATCGATTGGGGGAGCAGCCCAGCGTCGAGAGCATCGATGGGCAGGGCTGGCCCCGCAGGCTACAGCTGGCGGCAGGGCGGGGCGGAGGGCGTTGGAGATAATCGATTAATAATGATCGATCCGCGATATTGGCAGCCATCGATGATCGATCCTGAATTAACTCCCCCTCAGCGAACTTTTCATTCTTTATTTTGATTACCAAATTATCTGCAAAGTGACGGCTGATCAAAGCGATCGATAATCGTCTGATTAATAATCGATCATCAGCTGATAATCACGCCACCCTAACCCTCGGCAAATAACAGGACAGCAGCTTGGCAGCAATAGGCACAATTAACCAATCACGTGTTCAATAGCGTTAATTCACCTAACTAACAGACCGAGAATCGATCCCGAGAAATCCAGCTCCTCGACTACAGACCAGTGCGAAGAGTTATCAAAGCAGCCTGACCTGGTGCTGACATAACATGAACGACTCATTAGAGCATAACTAGTTCCCAATTGAGTCATTCGCATTAAGGAATGACACGTTCATTACCAGCAAACTGGGTGTGTCCCTGTCTATTAACAGGCAGCCTCTCCTGGCCTTCCTGTGCTACCAGGCCTTTCCTGTACTCCCCACCTGTTTCTAGGAGGTGTTGCTAGCTGTCTTGTCTTTTTAGTGCAGGACCCAAAACAACTGGAGGACTTGCCAATCCACCAAGGAGCTCTGCTTTTACACGGGGTTCGGCTGGCACACAGCTCACTCCAGGGTTGGGACCAGAGTCGGTTTCATTTTGGCCCTTTAAAAGAGCCAAGCTGCCTGACGTCAACGGGAGCTGTAGATACTCAGCACCTCTGAAAATCAGGCCCCGTGGGGGCTCATGTTGGGTTCCCAAAAGCAGTGGCCATTTTTGAACATTTGGCTGCAAAAATCCCATCCTGAGGGTAGGGTTATTCCTGACCTGCGCTTAGCAGAATTCATTTCATTATAGAAAATAAAGACAAGAAATATGGATGATGGGCCAGATTCGCTCCTGCCACAAGCCGGTGCAATTTCAGGCTTCAGTTGGGAGCTACCCCTGCTTACGCTGCATAGACTGTCAGGTCTTTTGTTGTGTGTGTGTACAGCACCTCACGCAGGGGGGCCACAACGGGGGCTTTTACTGCACTACAATTATACGTAATGATCATCATCAGAACGGAGTTACTCTTGCCAAAGCTCAAACCGTGGCTATCCCTGTGCCGCTTCCTCTCGCTGCTTCTCCCTCTCTTTAGGCCCTGCCTGGTCAGGCCCAATCTGAAATTCCCTTTGAAGCCTGAGGCACCGTCTGAAGGACACAATCAATTCCCTGCAGACGCTAATTCCAATCTCTTTGGAGTTGGGAATTTTTGACCAAATTAGCTAATTAAATCGTTTTATCCAATATGCAAATGGCGCAGAGCCTCAGAGCTGACTCAGAGTCAAATGACCTTTTGCTCCTAGAATTTCCTTTGATGCAGACACAAGCCACTTCAAACCTTCGCTGGCTCGCTGCATGAAATCTGAAGTTTTGACGTATGTGCCATAAAGGGGACCCTCTGTTGCCTACATCATGTTATTTTAAGGCCCCTGCTATTTCCACAGTGAGCACTGTGTTCTTGGTGAATGATGCTGTGTCAGTTACCCCGGGGGTCAGGTCTGATTCCTAGGTAGCCGGGCTCATCTGCATTTCTCCCTAAGCAACCTGGGCCCTTCATCACTTGAAGTGCGTTGGTGACTCGGTAGGTGGCAGTCTTCCCTTGGAGCTAGCACTGAGGGCTGGATCCTCAGGCATTTAGGCACCTAATTCCCGTTGAAATCCAATGAGAACAGATGGGCAGTGCTGGCTGATGTCAATGGGAGTTAGGCACTTTGAGGATCAGTGCACCAGAGATAGATGACAAAGACCCCAGGACACAGTCTGTATTCGCCTCAGTGCCCTGGCCCGGATCATTATAGTCTGTTTCCTTTTGTCGTTTCAATGGTGTACAATGTTCCTCTTCATTTCCCCACCTGGAATCATTGCAGCCTTGTCACCGGCTGTTCTACAGCTGCCACGTTCCACCCCAGAGGTGGCTGCATTTCAGTGGTGGGTAGAGAGGCTAGAAAGTGCTAGCAGCTGAATAAATGCTAGAGAAGGAAAGTAACATTCTTATATTAACAGGCCCATGGAAAGACTGCAATGGTGGCACATCTTCCCGCTGCAGAGCAGCTTTCCACGGCTCCCGGCCTCCCCTGATTATTCAAATAGGCAACAGTCTCAGGTCTAGCTCCCCGCCCTTTGATTTAAATGCCCTGTGAACCCCTCACTCACACAGCACATACCAATGAATCCATTAGCCACGAATCACTGTCACTGGCCCAGGGCCAGGCTGAGTAGCCCAGTTTCTAGGGTGGTTGTTTATGGGCCCGATCTAAAGCCTGTGGAAGTGAGTTCCGCTGACTCCAAGGGAGGTTGGCTCAGATCCGCTACGCCTGCCACTCGCGTTACAGGGGAATCTAGATGCCTCGACTGCGACTGGACCTCGCTGTGCCAGGTGCTGCATAAACACGGGGGCAGGCTCTCTCCACTAGGCCCCGCTGCCTCCCAGAGGCTCTATCACACGCTCTCTGTTGAGGGGAGAATTCCCCCACAGTCAGTCAAACCCAGGTAATACCAGCTGGTGGCACGGCCTGACACCCCCACCCCCCCACACGCCTCAGCATTCCTGGGTCCCACTGAGCCGTCAGCCCCTCGCCCCCCTCCTGCCCCGAGCCAAGGCGCTCTGCTCTGCCTGTGAGAGGAGAAGCCCCCAGGCGCGGGAATGCCACGTTCCCTCCCTCTCCGTGCACTCGGGCTTCTGCCACCCCTCGCCCCTTCTAAACCAGACCCACCAAGCGTGCCCTTGTGTCCTTCCCCTTCCTGGGCGGGTGGGCGCCACGCCGGGGCAGGTGGGTGGGCGTATCCTGGAGGGGTGAGGTTCTGGAACCAACCCACAACCACTCCTTCGGCCCACCCCGACTCCACATCTGCGGGCTCCCGGCGAGCCGAGTGCACACCCCTGGCGGGCTCCTCCCCGCCTGGCTCGGGGCTGGTTTGGTGGCTTAGCCAAAGGGGGGGGGGGGTGGTCAGAGCTTCTCGGCAGCCCCCAGAAGCACCCACTCCAGGGATGCAGTATCACTGGGTCCCGTAGCACTGGGGGCTGGTGCCTACCAACCGCTCCTGCCTTTCGACACAACCGGTCTGCTAGCGGCCCCGTGTCTGCAGCCCTCCCCCAGGGCCGCTACGTGCCAACGCGGGCCCGTCTCTTCCCATCGCAGGCCTGACACAGCTGCCCCGATGGCGCCCCTATTGTCCCGTGGGGGACGAGCCAGCGCTGTGTATTCCCACCCCACCTCCACTGGGGCTCGGGGCCCTGGAACCACTGTGCACCAGCTGCCCACTAGCCTTCCTGGCCACGGAAACGTGTGAAATCCGGAATCGGAACAGCCACCTCGGCTCCCTGCGCCGGGAGTGAGAGAGCGGGCAGGGCTCTGTTCGACCTTCCCTGCCTGCACAGGTGCCAGCTCCGTCCTGCCCCCGGGGTCCGACATTGATGGGGATCCTACAAGGTGCACAAGCTGATGCTCCACGGACCCTCCGCGGCTTCAGCCCACTAGCCAGGGAGGTTTATTAAAATGCACGTGCTCCGGCTGCTGAATACGTAACAGCCAGGCCCGCAGGGCTGGACGCAGCCAGTTCCACCCGCCCAGAGAAACGTGCCCAACACGGCTCAGGCCGGGTCAGAGATCGGCAGTGAGTTAGCGACAGACGCTGGGCGACGGGCTGCCCGGGTGCCCGGGGTTCCAGGGAGGAGGGGGAAGAGCCTAAACTTCTCCTGCACCAGCAGCTTCCTTCAGCTATTCCGGGGGGAAGGAGCCCCCCGCCCAAACCACCTGCAGCTCTCCTGCTACGGGACAACCAGCCTGTAATCCCCGAGGCGGCATCTCTGCACCCCACCGCAGAGAGCCCCCGGGGTCTCAAACCCCCCCCCCCCCCCCAGCCCCAAACTCACAAGCCCTTACACCTTCACAGGGAGCAAGCTGTGGCAGGCGCCGGTGCCAGGTGGGGCTGTGCCCAGCGGGGCTGTGATGGGGCTGAGTGAGAAACACTTGATCAGCCCCAATCTAGGGGAATGGACTGGGGCTGGCTGGATAGCCCTGCGTCTGCCTGTGTTAGCCAGGGCTGGAAAGGCTGGGAGGAGGCTAGTGGGAGTGGGGAAGAGAAAGGCCAGGCACAGAGGGAGCTGGGAGCCTTCTGGCCTGTTGCTGGCCAGGCCTGCACCTGGCAAAGTTGGCTGTGAAACCTGCACCTAGGTGGAAAGCGGTGAAAGCAGAGGGGCCCAGCGTCCGAGTCCGATCTCCCAGGGAGCCGGGTTTAAAGACGGCTGCTTTCCCCGGAGGCCGGCCTGACATTGCAGCCTCATGCCAGGGCAAGAGAGCTAGGAGCGAGGGCACTGGAGAGACAAGTGGCACCAAGAGCTGATGAGCCGGTTCTGGGGATGGGCGGGGGGGGGGGGGGATCCCCACTTTCTGCTTTGATAGACCTGAGCCCATGGAAATTCTGAGATTTTGACAGTTGTTTGCGTCCCAAATCAGACCAAAAAAGTTGAAATAAAAAAAAAAAAATCATGGAACGGAAAGTTCTGAAACATCTCAATCTGGAAACATTAAGCCATCGTGTTTTGCCACTGAGCCATGTCCCACCCCCGCTGCTGCAGTGCCTCAAGGGAGGGGTAGTCTGGGTGCCTTGTGCCCCATTCTCCTCTATGGGACAAGCTCCCCAGATGGACTACACCTCCCATGATGCACCATGGTGCATCTTTGGAGGTGTACATAAGAACGGCCATCCTACGTCAGACCAATGGTCCATCTAGCCCAGTCTCCTGTCTTCCAACTGAGGCCAGTGCCAGGTGACACAGGGAATGAACAGAACTGGGCACTTAGTGAGTGATCCATCCCCAGTCATCCAGGCCCAGCTTCTGGCAGTCAGGGGCTAGGGACACCCAGAGCCCGGGGTTGCATCCTTGAGCATCTTGGCTAATAGCCATTGATGGACCCATCCTCCATGAACTTATCTAGTTCTTTTTTTAACCCAGTTATACTTTGGCCTTCACCACATCCCCTGGCAAGGAGTTCCACAGGCTGACTGTGTGTTGTGTGAAGAAATACTTCCTTATGTTTATTTTTAAAACTGCTGCCTATTAATTTTATTGAGTGACTCTGGTTCTTGTGCAATGCGAAGGGTCAAATAACACTTCCTTATTACCTTTCTCCACACCAGTCATTTTATAGACCTCTATCATATCCCTCCACAGTCATTTCTTTTCTAAACAGAACAGGCCCAGTCTTTTTAATCTCTCCTCAGATGGAAGCTGTTCCATCCCCCAATCAGTTTTGTTGCCCTTCTCTGTACCTTTTCTAACATATCCTTTTTTGAGATGGGGCAATCGGAACTGCACGCAGTGTTCAAGGTGTGGACCTACGCTGGATTTAGATGGTGGCATTATATTTTCTGTATTATCTATCCCCTGTGCTAATGTTGTGTTTGCTTTTTTGACGGCCGCTGCACACTGAATGGATGTTTTCAGAGAACTATCCACAATGACTCCAAGATCTCCTTCTTGAGTGGTAACAGCTCATTCAGACCCCATCATTTTATATGTAGAGTTGGGATGATGTTTTCCAATGTGCATTACTTTGCATTTATCAACATTGAATTTCATCTGCCATTTTCTTCCCTAGCCAGTGCCTCAGAGTTTTGTGAGATCCCTTTGTAACTCTTCGCTGCCAGCTTTGGACTTAACGATCTTGAGTCATTGTGTATCATCTGCAAACTTTGCCACCTCACTGTTTACGTTTTTTTTCCAGATAATTCTATGAAGATGTTGAATGGCGCTAGTCCCAGTACAGATCCTTGGGGACCCTGCTATTTACCTCTCCCCCCTGTCAAAACTGACCATTTAGTCCTACCCTTTGTTTCATTGTTTAACCTGTTACTGACCTGTGAGAGCACCTTCCCTCTTATCCCATCACTCCTCACTTTGCTTAAGACCCTTTGGTGAGGGACCTTGGCAAGGGCTTTCTGAAAGCCCAAGTACACTGGATCAACACATTTGTTGACCCCCTCGAAGAATTCTAGTAGATTGGCGAGGCATGATTTCCCTTTACATAAACCGTGTTGACTCTTCCCCAACATATCATGTTCATCTATGTCTGATAATTCTGTTCTTTACTATAGTTTTAACCAATTTGCCTGGTACTGATGTTAGACTTACCGGCCTGTAATTGCCAGGATTGCCGCTTGAGCCTTTTTTAAAAATCAGCATCACATTAGCTACCCTCCGAGCATCTGGTCCAGAGGCTGATTTCAGCCATGGGTCACATACCCCGGTTAGTAGTTCTGAGGCAGCTGGGCCATAGAGAATGGGGGACGAGGCACCAAAATCACAACAAGCAGGAGGCAGTGCTCACCTGGGTGCAGATTAATGCTGAACTAACCTGCAACGAACCATTGCCGTAAAGCTCGACAAACCAGACAGGTCAGAGTCAGGTCGGCCTCAGACAAAAGATTTTATTTAAAAATTTTCTCAACAGAAAATTGAAAAACGTCAGGGGAAAAAAACCTGAAATTTTCCTGGGGAAAAAGTTTAACTCTGGGGAAGCCGCACATTCTGGTGGAGAATCTCCGGCCAGCGTACAGCTTATGGCTTTTAACATTTCAGCAGACTGACTAGCCGAGAAAGCCATTGACCACAGCACAGGGGACATTTATGTAGCATTTTCCTAGTGGGGGGAAATCAGAGGAAAGTCCCCTCACCCGCCTCTCGATCCCAGCCCCCGAGGCAGATGGCACCAGCAGAGCCAGGCTAGGCAGCATGGCTGTGGTGGTTTGATCCGTTTAGAAATCAGATCATTCCCCTGCCCGGGACATGAGCTCGTCAGACTCATGCTCAGCTCCTGCTGCGAGGAGAACGCAGAACAGGGACCCCTGACTTCCACCCCAGGCAACGGTTAACCCCGCGAAGCCTCAGTGGGCAGCCAGCTGCCCTGTAAATGAACGAGACGAGTCCATAAACGCGGCACAATCTTTACAGCCGCCTGCATCTGACACTTCCCCACGGCCGTAAAGCAATCGGACTTTGGCACGGCCCGGAACAGCACCAGGGATGGGACGGGAAGAGCCGAGATGTTTGCCCCACGCCGCGGGGGGAGCCCAGAGCCGAGACGCAGTGGATCGGTCGGCGAAGAGGCCAGCTCCGTGGCAGGAGGGAGGCGAGGGCTGGGGCAGCGCCGGGGAGCAGAGGATGAACGGGCTCTGAACCAGAAGGCACGTCGTGCTAAAGGCAGGCGGAGGGCACAGGCCGGCACGTGCACTAAGGGCAGGTGGGGAGAAGGGGACGGCTGCCAGAAGGGGGAGGGTGGATTTTACACTGGGTTAATGGGAGCGACATGGGCAGGAATAACAGCACCAGGGGAGAACTGGGCGCTGCCGTCCTGGCCCCAGGCCAGGAACAGCTTCCTCTCCCTGCCCCCGCCTGTGCCAGCCTGCCCCAGCCCGCGCCGGGGGGGACTTGCCTCCAGGGATAAGCTCCAGCCCCGCAGCCCGGTCCAGGCCGGGGCCGCCAGCACAGGGCCGCTTAGGGCCAGCTGGAATGGTATTTCAGTGCTAAGGCCCCCCTCCCCCGTCCTGGTGGGAACTAGGCTGAGACTCACCAAACTCATCTCACCAAGGGCCCCACCCTGGGGCCAGCCCATCTGTCCCCCCTGCCTCCTCCCTGAGGGTCGCTGCTCATCAGACCCCTCCAGAGAGAGGATCGTTGCCAGGCCAGGCCCACAGGAAGGGAGCCCTGGAGGGGCGGGTGGGCTGTCCCTGAACTGGCCTCTCCAAGCTCCCCCTGGGGCTGGGTGGATCCGTTTCAGGGACTCCCTCCCCGACTCAGCCTCCATCTTCATCCATCTGGGGAGGGGGGGCTGCATGTCTCCCCTGCCCCCACTCTCCTCTGTGCCGCCGCAGGCCATTGGCGCCCAGTGAGCGGCCGGGACCTCCCCCCCCCCCGTTAATCCTCGGCCACGGTGACGCGGACGCGGTGCCAGGCGTTGCTCAGCACCCCCCGCAGGTTCCAGATGGGCTCCACCGTGTCGGGCTGCACGTTGTAGCTGGCGTCCACGGCCTTGCAGACAATATCCAGCTCTGTGGCATCGGGTGGAATGGGGGCCGTGAGCCGCCACAGGCGCCAGGCCCAGGCCCGGCCCGGCCGCTGCTCCTCGCCCATCAGCTCGGCCACGCGCCACGTCCGGCCGCCGTCCAGCGAGACGTCCACGCGCACCACGCCGCGCCCGCCCCCGCTCCAGGCGTAGCCCTTGACCGTCAGCTCCCCGGGTGGGACGGTGGCCCCCGGCGCGGGGTCCGTGATGGCCGACTGGATGGGCAGCTCCTGGATGGCGGGGGCCGTGGTGAAATCCACCGTGTCCCAGTCCACTGCGGGCGAGAAGCCCTTGTAGTCGTTCCGCTGCCAGTGGCTCGGGCTCTCCTCCGGGCTCACGGAGACCCGGCCAACCCACTTGACGTTGCGGGCGCCCACCACGCCCGGCACCACCACCCGCAGCGGGTAGCCGTGGTCCCGCGGCAGCTCCTCGCCGTTCATCTCGTAGGCCAGCAGCACGTCAGCCCCGTGGCACATGGCCATGCGGTAGGGGATGGAGGCTCCGTAGGCCGCCCCGCTCAGGTCCTTATCCAGGCCCTCGAAGCAGACGTGCTGCTCCCCGGCCTCCTCCTCCTCCCCATAACCGGCATGCGCCAGGACATCCCGGAGCCGGACGCCGCCCCAGCGGGCCGTGCTGATGGCCGCCACCCCCCACTCCAGCCCCTTCACCTGCCGGACGCGGCTCATCTCTGAGCGGCGGTTCCCGGCACACTGCAGGGTGACTGTCACCTCGTGCTTGGGGAAGCGGCGCTTGAGCTCGGGCAGCGAGAGCGCCAGCACGCGGCCCCCCGGCCCCTCCACCTGCAGCCGGTAGCTGGCGGCGTCCACAGCTGGCACCGGGAGGTGGTTGCGTTTGAAGAAGAGCTGGTTGGGCGTCAGGTAGTTCTCGGTCAGCAGCTCGGCCGGCGGCTCCGCGTTGAAGGGCTTGAGGCTGTTGACTTGGAGGGCGGGGTGCCGAGGGGGGTCCCCGGAGTAGGGGTCCCCCTGGGTGGCCTGACTCTGCTCCTCAGGGCTCAGCTCCCCCACCTTGTAGGCCTGCAGGATCTCCAGCACGTGCGCCTGGCTGTGCACGGCGTACATGGCCCAGAAGGGCTCCAGGGCGCCCCCTGCCGCCAGCAGGATCTTGCTCTTGCCCCCCGGGTGCAGCTCCACGAAGTCGGTGATGTCGAAGACCTCGCGTCCGTAGGTCACCCAGACCCGCTCGGCCAGGCTGCGGTGCCGCCCCACCTCCTGGCGGGTGAACACGGGGTACGGCGCCCCGGGCGTGGCCTCAGCGTTCGGCTCGGCCTCCGCCGCCTGCAGGGACAAGGAGAGGGGCTCGAGTGTGCATCCGCCAACATCCACCGCAGGCCTCCGAGGGCCTCACCCACCTCAGGGGGAAGGGATGCACTCCAGGCTACGCAGCACTTCAGGGGCAGAACTGGGAGCGGAACCAGGAATCCTGGCTCCTGGCCCCCTCCTTGCTCTGACCACTAGACCCCACTCCCCTCCCAGAGCTGGGGAGAGAACCCAGGAGTCCTGGCTCCCAGCCCCCCACGCCCCCACACCTGCTCTAACCACTAGATCCCACTCCCTTCCAGAGCTGGGGAGAGAACCCAGGAGTCCTGGCTCCCGGCCCCCTCCCTGCTCTAACCACTAGACCCCACTCCCCTCCCAGAGCTGGGGAGAGAACCCAGGAGTCCTGGTTCCCAGCCCCCACGCCCCCACACCCGCTCTAACCACTAGATCCCACTCCCTTCCAGAGCTGGGGAGAGAACCCAGGAGTCCTGGCTCCTGGCCCCCCCCTGCTCTAACCACTAGATCCCACTCCCCTCACAGAGCTGGGGAGAGAACCCAGGAGTCCTGGTTCCCAGCCCCCCCCGCTCTAACCACTAGACCCCACTCCCGTCCCAGAGCTGGGGAGAGAACCCAGGAGTCCTGGCTCCCAGCCCCCCCCGCTCTAACCACTAGACCCCACTCCCCTCCCAGAGCTGGGGAGAGAACCCAGGAGTCCTGGCTCCCAGCCCCCCCTGCTCTAACCACTAGACCCCACTCCCCTCCCAGAGCTGGGGAGAGAACCCAGGAGTCCTGGCTCCCAGCCCCCCCTGCTCTAACCACTAGACCATGCCCCCTTCCCCAAGTTGCCCATCCAGCTCTCATGCCACCTTTGTGCCCTGAGGCAGAGAGCGGAGCACCAGCCCCCTCTGCCTCCCCACCCACTGCTTCTCCGCCTCCCCCCACAGCACAGGCCCCTCCCCCTCCAGAGAGGCTCCGGGGATGCTGGTCCCAGTTCCCTCACCCGCCTGCGGTGATCTCCGTAGGCCAGGCCGGCGCCCAGGCCCAGCAGAGCCCCCACGGCCATGACCTTCCGTCTCCGGCTGCCGTCGCCTGGGCTCCAGGTGCCATGAGCGCGGGAGGGGGTCCAGGCAGTGCAGGCTTGGGGGTGGGACCCCCAGGCCACAGCTGCCAACCTGGGGGAGAAACCAGGACTCCAGTGAGGGCAAAAATCCCCCAGCAACCTCCCTGCCATCTACGGGACACCCAGGGCACCAGCCCAGCACGGCCTGCTCGCCTGCCATCTACCGGCTGTGCAGCAGGGGGCGCTCTCTGCACAGGGCTGACCCCACTGCGGCACTAGGGGGCGCTGTGCTGCAGGGTGGGGCTCAGCAAGGGGCCCTCTGCCCCTCCCCCGCATTCCTGGCCCGCTTCCAACCCAGCTAATTACATTCTGCCTCCCTAAAATAATACCTGTAATTTCAGCCTGACCCGGGAGTCCTGTTCACTTCCTTTGCTAGGCGACCATGGCTGTTAAACAGCTGCCGCCTGCCACCCCAGAGGTGGCTGCATTTCAGCCTCCAGCCCCTGGGATCCCTCTGGCACGTGAACGGTTCCCGGCCTGTGGACTCCTTCCCAGGCCAGCAGCCGGTGGAACATTAACCCAGTGTTCCCCTACCACAGGTCTGATAAGATAACGCCAGCCATCGAGCCATAAAGGGATCTCCCCTGCCAGATAAAACTCGCCTGCTCTCTGGCTGGGGCGGCCAGGGGCTGAGGCTGAGAGCGTCTGCAGGGGGCAGAGATTAGATTAGAGCCGCTGGGGGATTCTGCAAAACCCTGGCAAGGTGTCAAAGCGGCAGCTGCCCTAAAGAGAATCCCAAAGGAAATACACGCTAGCTCCCTCCCCGCCTTTTCCCTTTGCGATCCCAGGGGCTGCGGGTCAGGAGTGAGGGGGAGCCCAGGGCCGGGCTAGCAGAGGCTGCGGGTCGGGAGTGAGGGGCACCGGCAGAGCTGGGGGGGGGGGGGGAAGCCCAGGGCTGGGCTAGCAGAGGCTGCAGGTCGGGAGTGAGGGGCACCGGCAGCGCTGGGGGGAGCCCAGGGCTGGGCCAGCAGGGGCTGCGGGTCGGGAGTGAGGGGCACCGGCAGAGCTGTGGGGGAGCCCAGGGCTGGGCTAGCAGAGGCTGCAGGTCGGGAGTGAGGGGCACCGGCAGCGCTGGGGGGAGCCCAGGGCTGGGCTAGCAGAGGCTGTGGGTCGGGAGTGAGGGGCACCGGCAGAGCTGGGGGGGAGCCCAGGGCTGGGCTAGCAGGGGCTGCGGGTCGGGAGTGAGGGGGAGCCCAGGGCTGGGCTAGCAGGGGTCTGCGGGTCGGGAGTGAGGGGCACCGGCAGAGCTGGGGGGGAGCCCAGGGCTGGGCTAGCAGAGGCTGCGGGTCGGGAGTGAGGGGCACCAGCAGAGCTGGGGGGGTAAGCGCAGGGCTGGGGGAGCAGGGGGCTGGGCAGTGAGAGGCACGGCAGAGCTGCGGGAGGCAGGAACTGGGCTAGCAGGGGGCTGCAGGGCAGGGTTGAGGTTCACCAGCGAAGTGGTGTTGGGGGGCCCAGGGCTGGACCAGCAGGGGAGCTGCAGTGGTTTCTGCAGAGCCTCTCATACCTGGGCGTTCTCTGGAGGACCCAGCGTCCTCTCACGATGGGTCGGAGCAGCAGCATCTCTGCCGGACCTGTGCAGGGAACGAAAGAACAAGAGATAAACGACCTTGTCTCCAACCCATGAACCCCAGATCCAACCGAGCAGGCAAGGCAGGACCAGTCCCTGGGGGGGTGGGAAGGCACGCAGTGATGAGCCTAGCTCCGCCGGGGGTGGTGTCCCAGCTCAAACCCAAGACCAGCAGCCAGGAGCCACGTCCTAGCCGGAGCTCCCAGAACAGTCAGCGAAGGGACCGGGGCAGGACGCGGCTGGCTCGGGCCGATCCTCCCCCCCGCACCGGAGAAACTGTGCGCAAAGCAGAACCGCTGTTCAGGAAGGCGAGACGTTCAGCCAGGGGCCGGAACGGGCAGCCGAGCTCTGCTCCCTTGGCAGAGTTCCTGGCTTAGGCCCTGCCTGATGCAGCCTCTCGAGCTGTATTTTTCTGGAGTGTCCAGGCCTCATTTTCCGAGCCCGGAGGGGAGGGGAGGGGGCAAGAAAAACTTGCTCTTAACTGTTCCCCTCGCCTTAGCGCCAAGGGAGGGATTTGAAATCCCTGGGGACGGGAGCGGCGCCTGTTCCCCGGCCGGATCTCGTCCTTCCATTCCAACCCCCCAGGGGAGGGACACGGCGCGGCACAGACACCAGCGAGTGCCAGCTGCGGGACTGGATTTAAACACACACCCCCCCCTTAACCTTGTGTTCAAACCGCCCCCGGGAGGCGAACACACGGGATCTTTGTCGGGATGGGGACGAGGCAGGTGGACAAGTCAACGCCCACTTCTGGGCATCTGGGATCCAAATGACAACTGTTCCCCCCCCAGAGGGAAAATAACCACTAAAGAGTCACTAAATGCAAATCAGCTGGGGGCCAGGCTGCCCCCAGAACCATCCCCACCAACACCCATGGGGGCACCTGCCCCCTTCAGCCAGCTGGGGGGGGTTCTGCCACAGGAGGATGGCCTGAGAGTTTGAAGCCCCAGGCAGTTTGATCTCCTGGAGACCCCCCGAAACGCTTGGGGACCAGGCGCCCCATACAATGGGGCACTGCACATGGAGGAGGAAGGGGGGGGCACAACGTGGGGTGTAAATCCCTGTCCGGACCCTGCCTGGGGGAGCAGGGAACCACGTACTGCCCCCGCCCCCAAATGCTCCTTAGCGCCCACTAGGCAAGGAGCATGTACAGCCAGAGCTCCAGGGAGTCCCAGAGCACCCCCCAGGCACCCCCCCAGAGCACCCTGCCCCCAGTGCAACCCCCCCAGGCACCCCCAGAGCACCCTGCCCCCAGTGCAACCCCCCAGAGCACCCTGCCCCCAGTGCAACCCCCATGTACCCCCTAGTCCCCAGTGCAACCCTCCATGTACCCCCTACCCCCAGGCACCCCCCAGAGCAACCCCCCACGTGCCCCCCAACCACCCCCCAGAGCACCCTGCCCCCAGTGCAACCCCCCACACCCCCACCAGGCACCCCCCAGAGCACCCTGCCCCCAGTGCAACCCCCCAGAGCACCCTGCCCCCAGTGCAACCCCCCAGAGCAACCCCCAGAGCACCCTGCCCCCAGTGCAACCCCCATGTACCCCCTAGTCCCCAGTGCAACCCTCCATGTACCCCCTACCCCCAGGCACCCCCCAGAGCAACCCCCCACGTGCCCCCCAACCACCCCCCAGAGCACCCTGCCCCCAGTGCAACCCCCCAGAGCACCCTGCCCCCAGTGCAACCCCCCAGAGCACCCCCCAGAGCACCCTGCCCCCCAGACACCCCCCCAGAGCACCCTGCCCCCAGTGCAACCCCCATGTACCCCCTAGTCCCCAGTGCAACCCTCCATGTACCCCCTACCCCCAGGCACCCCCCAGAGCAACCCCCCACGTGCCCCCCAACCACCCCCCAGAGCACCCTGCCCCCAGTGCAACCCCCCAGAGCACCCTGCCCCAGTGCAACCCCCCAGAGCACCCCCCAGAGCACCCTGCCCCCCAGACACCCCCCCAGAGCACCCTGCCCCCAGTGCAACCCCCATGTACCCCCTAGTCCCCAGTGCAACCCTCATGTACCCCCCAGAGCACCCTGCCCTCAGTGCAGCCTTCCATGTACCCCCCCAGGCACTCCCCCAGAACAACCCTCCACGTGCCCCCCCGTGCAACCCTCCACGCCCCCAGGCACCCCCCCAATGCAACCCTCCATGTGCCCCCCAGCCCCCAGAGCAACACTCCACACACCCCCCCAGAGCACCCTGCCCCCAGTGCAACTCCTCACGCAGCCCCCAGTGCAACCCCCACTGGAACCCCCCGCAATTACCGCACAAGCCCCCCATGCGCCCCGCCTCTCCCACCTGTGACCGCGGCGCAAGGAACGTCACCGCGCCCCGTAACCCGCCTCCTGCCCCGAGCCTGCGCCTTTAAGGCAGGGGAAGGGCGGGGCCTCGGCGAGTGACATCAGGGGTGGAGCCGAACCCCGCCCCCTGGAGGGGGCAGCGGCGATTTAAAGGGCCAGAGTCCGCGCTCGGCTGCTGCTGGAGCAGAAGGGGAGGCAGGTGCGGGGGGCGGGGCCTGCACCAGGAGCAGCACGTGCCTCCTGGTTCCCACGCAAGAGGCGAGGGCGGGGTAGCATCCCCGGCTCCCGGGGGCGACATTGCTGGATGGGGGGGATTTGGGGGTGCAGGGGGGCTCGTCAGGGCACCTGCAAACTCTCTGGAGACCCCTCCCCCTCCCCCAGCTCATTGGGTGATCAGGGCAGAATCCAGCCCGCCGGTGCAGTGATTTACGGGGCCAGGCCCGGCCCAGCCATGCTGGGAACAGGGCGCAGCTCTGGTTCCCAGCCTGGGCTGGGGCAGTACTGCCAAGGCCATGGATCCCCTCCCCAGGCAGCAGCACGGGGCTCACGGTGACACGAGGGAGCGGAGGCCAAAGCGGGGTGGGTACCATCACTGCCATTAACATACAGCCTCATCCCACCCCCGCCCCCAGCCCTGGGGCTGCTCAGCGCTGGGAATGTAATGCAGGAGTTTGCCCTGGGACACCCACTGCTCCAACAGCATCAAGGTACTTGCAGCCCTGAGACTGCTCTAACTTCCACGGGGAACCAGCCCAGTCCCCGTACAGCCCCAGCCCACAGGGGAAGGAGGCAAGTGGTGCTAGTTATTGCCAGTTGTAGGGACACATTTTGCTGTGTAGACGCAACCCCTGGAAACCAGACAGACCCAGCACGGACACGAAACAGGAGCAAACTCTGGCAAGTGCTTCCGGCAGCTGGCTTTGAACCCGTGACCTCTCGGTGCAAGACTCCATCAGCCATCTCTCCCGGGGCCATACCCCTGCCAGCGCGGTTCACACCCAGGAACCCCCCCAGCAGCTGGCAAGGGGCAGCAATTCCTCCTCTCAGCCCCAGGCATGTGGGGAGCAGCTACCCTACAACCAGCCCCCCCCAACCCCGGCCCACAGAACCAGGCAGCTCAGCGCCCCCCCGCCTGCCAGAGGAAAGTCTTCATGCAGGGGAGGCGGGGGGAGTGGGTAGCTGCATAGGGACAGCAGCTGGCCATTAAGCAGGACTAGCCTTCTGGGGCTCCCTTGCCCTGCCTAGGATCAGCGGCATCCAGCCTCAGCCAGCACCCGCTGCCTGAGAGAACCTTTCTCAGGCCGGACCGGTGCTGGTGAGAGCTGGGAAGGAGCAGATTCTATTTCCCACCTCCCCCCTGGTCTCGGCCCCTTCTGAAGGGGCAGCCCAGGGCCCACGCTCGTTACCACACTGGGGAGCGGGCGGAAAGCCATCACACCTCCCTCTCCCCCCTCCCCATGCTGGGCCCACAAAACCTTGGCTGGGAACCAGCTAATTACAGTCCAGTTCGCTTCCTTTTCTACAGCCCAGCCCCTCCCTGCTGGCATCAGCCCGTGGGAACCAGCCAGGCAGAGGGGCTGTGCTGGCACTGGCTGCCCTCGGGTAGGCACAGCCCAGGGGCTTGCCCCCCCATGCATCTCAGCCCCCGCCCTGGGATGAGCTCTTCAGCCCAGTGCTACGGCGGCCAGGCAGGTACCAATCACGCCCCGGAGGAACTGGGCTGAACCAGCCTCAGGCCCGTGGACACACAGGCCTCACCCCAGCCGCAGAGAAGTCACAAGCTCCCTCACCTTCCCCCACGACCCAAGCTGACCCCTCCTGGCACTTGTTGATTTAACTCTGCGCCTGTGGGCGGTGACATCAGCCCAGCTCTTATCAGGCGGGGGCAGAGGGGCAGCCACCTGCTCCATTTATCACCCGGGACCGGCTGCGCCGGGCATTCACACTCCCGGCTCCCGCTGGTCCCCCCCAGGGAAGGGGAGTTAGGAACAGACGGCTAGAGCCTAGGAAAGAGGCTACTCGACCACCTCCAGCCTGAAGCAGCTGGTGCCCATCAGACAGACCCAGCCCCCTCCCATCTCTCAGGCCCCGAGAAGCACGTCCGTAGCCCAGCCTGGCTGCAGGCTACAGCCAGTTTCCTGCCAGTCACACCCCCCCCACCCCCTCAGTGGGGGCGTCAGGTGGCCTGACAAACCCCTGGTCTATCACCCCGCAGAGGGGGTAACACCTGTGCTCGCTGGGCATGGCGGGAGCTCGCTCGCCCCAGCCCAGGAATCCCCATCAAAGCAAGTGCAGGCGGGTGCTGGGCTCAGACTGGCCTGTTTGGGAGCAGGGGGTGCATGTGATGCTCTCCCCCATCCAACGGGCACCTTGACAAATCCAGTGACCGCCCCTAAGCCGGTGCCAGGCCAGGCCCCGCCAGCCAGGAGCTTCAGCTTACAGGCTGCTCAACTGCACCCTCTGCTGCCCAGCCAGGCAAAGGACAAGCCTAACCCCCACCTCCTGACTTGTGCTCCAGGCACCCCCATCCTGAAAGGACCGGGGGGGGGGGGAAGGGGGGGGGGCGAGAGCAGCTCTGCAACAGCCGTGGAGTATCCTCACCACCCCAGGATCAGAGCCAGGCCGCAGGCGGGGGAGCTGGGCTCACAGGCAGGGGAACTACCCCTGGGGACCCAGGATCATTCCCGTTTGCCACGAGCCGACACCCTGCGGGTGCGATGGGGAGGCCCAGGCCAGGTAAGTTAAAATCTCAGCTGTTCCCCCCCACTTCTGTCCCTGGGGTACGTGGACAGGGGCTGAGAGGCAGCAGATTTTCACAAGTCTACAGCCCCGCTAGCTTAGGATTTAGAAACAATCCCTGTGTGCCCCTGCTCTGACCCCACCCAGAGAACACGAGCCAGAGGCGGGGGTGAGAGCGGGTTCTCGCCCTGACAGAGAAGCCAACCCTCCATATTCACCCCCCCCACACCAGCTAGCTTCAGACACAATAAAACAGCAGCTTCATTTAATACACTGATTTTTTTGTTTTTTACTTACATTAAATACATTGGTAAATCAGCAGCTGAATTCTGTTACCATGATTGTTATTTTAAATGCGATGTAGGAGCTTTCTCAAAGCAAAAAAAATTGATCAGAAAAAAGAGGCAAGCGGGATTGGGGGGCGAGGGAGGGCTTTCAAAAGCTGCAGTGTCCCAATTTGGGCCAGGGATTTAGCCAGAAAACCACCACCACTCCTGTAAGAGGGGTGTGGACTCTGGACTCAGGCTCGGGGCGTTCCAGCTTTGCCAGCAGCCGGGGGGGGTGGATGCTCGTGGCTGGCGTACAGGTAAGTAGAGTCTTTCCACCGAGCAGAAAAAGTGTCTTTCCAGCAAGGACAGAGGCCCCCCCCCCGTACGTTACAAGTGCAGCCTGAAATCTCCAACAACGCCCTTGTGTTAGTGGCGGGGGGAAGTTGTGTGTCACGTCACTGCAGGGATCGGAGGAGAAAAGGACCGCATACCCACGAGCCAGCCCCCCCCCCAGCCCCTGGCCCACAGAACCAGGCAGCCATGTCACCCTTCAGCCCTCCCCAAAGATCTCCTGGCCCTAAGGCCCCACCCACCCCCATGCACAGCCAACTCAGCAAGGGGTGCTGGGAAAAGCGAACAGCCCAATCAATTTCCCACCCCTCCCAGGCTGGCCTGGTGCCTCCCCGCCTAGTAGTTTCTCTACTTCAACTCTGACCTCGACAATACAAAACGAGACGAGGACAGGGGCCTGCTTCCTGGAAGATGCTGGGGCTCCAGTTTGGCTAGTGCTGGGGGAGGGTATCACATCTCCCCCTTGGAGAGACCCCACTTCAAAGCTCCCCCCAATAAACACACAGGGCAGCAGCCTCAGCTCAGCAAGGCAGGAGCTCCCTCGCAGGCTCTCCCCGGGGCAGGCAGCGTTTAAAAATACGACTGACCCGGTGGAAGGGGCCAGGACTGACCGCGCCGGAGGCGGTTTATCCAGAGACCAGGTGCAGGGGGACATGCAAGATTCCCTTTGCCCCTGCTCACAAGAGGCAAAGTTCAGCCTGTGGCCCTGACAGCCTCCGCGGCACCTCAGAAAAGCCGGCAGCTAGCGCCAGCAGTAATGGTGCATCGAGGAGCCTCGGCAGGTCACAACACATCCAAGGGCGACTCAGGTCAACTCGGAACCAGAGGCTCCATCGTTAACAAAGCTACCGGGGTGCTGCTCTGAGGCACCTGGGATCAGCTCTTCTGGGACTATATCAGGGGCTTCCCATACAGCCCAGCAGGACCAAGCACTAGTTACAGCCAAAAGAAAAACTGCTGCTGCTTCGCAAGTGAGAGCTTGTATCTCACAGGGGCCCTCAGCCGTGGAGCGGAGCTTGTGACACGACAGACAGGCTGGGTGCCTGTCTGACCCGCCAACATAACCAGCTGGGGCAGGTGTGGGTCTGCGAAGCGGTGACATCCCCCCCACCTCAGCATCCGGAGAGAAGAACCTGCAGGGGGGAACTGACAGGGACCTCAAGGTAACCAGTGTGTTCTTCTTCCATGGGGGGGAGCTGAGCCCTTGCCAGTGTCCCAGAGCGAGTAGGAGACTCCCCTTGCATCATCCGTCCTCCCCACCTCACCCACCTTCCAGCCCATGCTAGAAAGACAATGGAGCGGACAGGGGCATGGGGAAGGGGCAGTCCACAGACAGCTGCCTCGCCCAGGCCCAGGAAGGAAGGCAGGTCCTCTGCCTTTGCATGGCCTCCCATTCTCCTTCACCTCGTCTCTAACCGACTCCCAGTCCCATGTCCCACCTGGAGCTCCCGAGGTTTGCTGCTCAGCGCGGTCCCCCCCCATTCTGAAGTGATCCTGGCTAGTCAGTGGACTGCAGGGTAACACAAAGCAAGCCCCGTTTCCCGGCACAGAGCAGGGGGCGCCTGCAGCCCAGAGGATAAAACCTTGGGTGGGGTCCTCTTACCGCGGCGAGCAGCAGAGCTCAGTGCGATGACCCCCCCAGGGGCTCAGGAGCCCTCCAGATAGCTGACCCTGAACGCGGCCCAAGGCAAGAGGAGCTCAACGGGACAGACTGGAGATTAAAGTGCAAACCAGAGAATTTGCGCGCCTGGTGCTAGGGGAAGAATAAACCAACAGCTCCGAGAGGCCATGAGCTCTCGTGGGGCGTACCCCTGCAAAATACCGGATGCAGCGGGAACTTTGGGGTTTTACACCCCCTCCCCCCCAATTCAGTATGAACGATACCAGCTGCCACGATCCTGGGTGCACGGGCCTGGCGTTCCCATGAGCAATGGGATTATGGGGGCTGGCTGGTGCTTGCACCGGATATTCATAGCAACGTAGTTCATGATTCTATTCCTGCTACTGAAGTCGTCGTCTGTGGTCACTTCCTAGCGATCAACACTAGCCAGAATCAGCCACCCTGCTGGGTCACGGGATTCCAACCCCTCACTTCCCCCCGTTCCCCAGCACTTCCGCTCCCTTGCCGGAAAGGCCACGCAGGACCACATTAAGGACACTGCAGCTTCCCCCCCCCAAACATTGAAATAGATGGGGGGGGGGGAAAAAACCCAGGAGAAAAATTAAAGAGTAAACCCACAAAAGACCCTGTAGGTCCCCGTTCAACTTATTCTTCATAAAATAAGCCTACAAGGATTAAGTTTCCACCTCCTTTGGGCCCCTCCCCCCAGCATTAAATAAAGGGGGGACGGTAGAAGAGGACAGGTGTTATGGGACCGAGAACACAGATTTACCAAAGCAAAGAGAGGGTGGGGGGGAGGGAGGAATTATCTGGGAGAAGGAGACAGGGAATCAATCAGAATTAGGTAGCTATTTGCACCTATAATACAAAGTGAAGAGTTTGTTTTTTGGAAGTTAAGTCCCCGGTTGATCTGGTTCCACTGGCACTGGCGTGGTGGGAACAGATGTCTGGCGGTGGTTCTGAAGCATTAAAAAGTGCAGTTAGAGGCGCCGGGAGGGGTCGGTGCGCCGGTGTTAGGGGAGGTGAAGTGTGGTGGACGGGGGTGGGAATGGAGGGTCTCTCTTAGCTCGTTGTCTCGCGCCGGCCTCGCTCTCGAACGCCACCCTTCAGTTGCTACAACACTGGCTCTTGTTCTGCTGGGTCTGCTCGTGGAGGTCCACCCCTCGGTTCCGTCCCGCCACGCCACCCGTGCTCTGGGGCTCGCTCTTTGGCAGCTTCTTGGCTGGTGGAAAGAGAAGAGAGAGAGTGAGCGAGGCTGACGGACAGGAGCAGCTCCCCTCCCTGCCCCCTGGGACCCTGGCCACCTTCCGCCCAGGCCGGTTCTCCGCTGGCCCATTTCTGAGACTCAAATCTGGATTTCAGAGCCATCTCGCCGCTGCCCCCACCACCACTCGGCTCTCTGGGGAACCCAGCTCCTGTCCTGCTGCATCCCCCACGGCCCCGGAGAGCTAGCCAGTGCCAGGAGAGCTGGCTGGAGTCGCTCCCGTGCCGGTCCTGCTGCACAACCGATCCTTACTGGCGCCATCCAGGCCAGAAGGAGCCAGCCGAGCTCCCAGGGCCTTCCCATGGATACGGAGAGTTGGGAACGTCCCAGGCGACGCAGATTCTGTGCAAGCAGCAGCTCCCAGGCCTTTTGTTTGCACACATGGATTTGAAGGCACTAAAGACCGAGGTGCTAAGGAAATCAGAAACGAGGCGGCCCTGGAGCTGCGAGAAGGAGCCAAGGTTTCAGCCGGCTCCATGACCAAGCAGGGACGTGGAAGGTCTCCGAGGGCTCAAAGACCCAGCAGCCTAATCTGTAACTGCAAAGAACAGCCTCGCACTTCCCCAATGGAGAGCGTCGTCACAGGTCCCCTCGAGCCTTCCAACGCTAACGCAGCTTCAACACGGAGCTCCACGTGAGCCCAGCACCAGAGCCGGATGGCAGATCACTGCTTGCTTCTCTACTGAACATGCAGCAGTCCAGCTCCTCCCCCCCCAGAAACACCTTCAGTAACCAGGTTAACGTCCACAGCCCTGTGGTACTGGAGCAGGACAGGAAGGGGGGCTCCAGCCCTCTCCACGGACTGCATGAATCAGTGTCTCTACAGAGCTTGGGGGGAAACTGCCTCCCACAGCCACCTGGTGCGGCACTCCCAAGACAGGAGCCTGGTGGACCTGCAGCCTGCCAGGGCACCTTCTGCCTATCTCCTGCCGCACCCACACCTTACCTATCGCCAGGAAGAGATCGTTAACATTCATCGCGGTCTTGGCCGACGTCTCCATGAACAATAGGCTGTTGTCATCTGCATAGGCTTGTGCCTCCTGTAACAGAGATGCAAGTTAGACTGTTCAGGGGGGTTCCCGCCTGGAGGGGGTGGGAAGGGTGAGTGGCGGCCAGACCCACCAACGAGGCCCTTTTACAGGCAGACAGTCCCACCTCTACACAAGAGGCCGAGGTCCTGTGCTATGCAGCCGAGCCAGCGGCTCCAGAGACGGACCCTTAACCCCGACTGGGCTGGAGGCAGGAAGCAGCAAACTCTGCTCTATTGGAGGCTTTGAGAGGCCGCTCAGCGCTTTGCAGGGCCTCAGCTGTGCTAACAGGCCTGGCTAGCTGCCCGACGGAAGCAGCGATCCACCTCGAAGGGTGGGTGGAGGACGCCCCTGTGCCGCTCCGAGGGGCTGCCGACGCTCCTGGGCGGGTTAGATTCCAGGGGGGCTGCTCCCCCTTCCCAGCGCAGCCCCCACACTCGGATTCTGGGAGAACCTGACAGAGCACGTGTCCAACGGACCCACGAGCTGCTTCCTGGCCGACCCCGGCCAGAGCCGAAACACTCCCGTGCTGCTGCAGCTAGATGCCAAGAGGCTTTCAAAGGCCAGGGGCAGAATTCAGGTGGTCACAGGGGGCTGGGACACCACAAACCCCAGCTACTCACTTCATATTCTACCATGCGCTTGTTGGCGAGGTCGGCCTTGTTGCCCGCTAGGGCTATGACAATGCTGGGGCTGGCTTGCCGCTGCAGCTCTTTCACCCATGTCTTCGCTCGGGCAAACGTTTCCTGGAAGAGAAAGGCGAGAGAGAACAGCATAAAGTCAGTGACCTGCCAGGTTCTGGGCGGCAAGCGGCCAAGCTAGAACCAGAACCTGGCCTTACCCTGAAACCATCCTTCCTCCTAGAGTGGGACAATTTCACCCCCTCTCCATTCCCCCCGGCACCAGGACAGCTACAGGAGAACTCTCAATGTACCTGGTTGGTGATGTCATAGACCACAATGGCAGCTTGTGCCCCCCGGTAATACATGGGGGCCAAACTGTGATATCGCTCCTGGCCAGCCGTGTCCCAGATCTCAAACTTGACTGTTGTGTCATCCAGGCAGACGGACTGTGTGAGAAACGCCGCTGTGGAGAGGAAAGGAGGCAGTGGTACAGTAGCACTCAGCCCGGCGCATAGGGCAAGAGAGCCCCTGCCCTGGAGAGCTGTCAATCTAACTAGATTGACAGGCAAAGCCCAGGAGGGGAAGTGACTGCCCAAGGGCACGCAGCAGGTCGTGGGCAAAGCCAGGGCTCCTGACTCCGAATCTAGGACCTTGGAGCATGCTGCCTCTCTAGGCATTGTTCACACAGGAGCAGGTTAATCATTTCAAGTTTGGACATTAACATTCACCCCCTATTGCTGAAACCCTGCTGCTGCCGCCAGCTGCATGCTTATCCAGAGATCAAAGAGATGGCTCACACGGCGTCTGCAAAGAAGAGCCAGTCCTGTGTTCTGGAAGGAGCTGGGGGCTTGTGGCTGCATCTCCCGACCTGCCAGACGGGGTGGATACAGCCACGTCCAAACAGGACCAGTGTTTGTGCCCAGGCAGGTTGGCACATCCCGATGCTGTCGTGTGGGACCCAACACGAGTCAGCGTGGGATACCGCGACCTACGTTTTCAAGAGGGACTAGCAATCATGTTAAAGGGGGCTTGGTTTTCAGAGGAGCACAGCACCCTTTGGTGTTAAGTTGGGAGCCCTAGCTCCTTTCGAAGACATAAGCCTTCAAGAGCCTGGTTTCATTCCTTGCAGCTTTTGGAGCATGCGGCCCCCCTCGATAAAAAGGCTTTGCACGTGACTTTCAAACCTAACTGACCCTTAAGTCCCCCGGCAAAGGGAGGGGAAACGGATACAATGGGGTGGTGTTTGCCCGCAGCGGAACTCAGGAGCCTTGGCTCCCAGTTCCACGCACTAACGGATGTCTATGGATTTGTATGGCCACATGAACGCGCTATCGGTCCCCCTGAGCTAGGGAAAGACAGGCTGAGAGAAGGCAAAACACATTAAAAAGGTTCTACACGAGCCAAGACTGAGCAACCCAGGTGTCAAACCACTGCTGGGTGCTGAAGGAGTCAGGAACACGTCTCCTGGGGGATTCACCCCGTGATCACTCAGCACTTCCTCAGCCCTCCACTACTGCAAGTCTCCAAGCTCTCAATGAAAGATGGTCCCCACTTTACAGGGGGGGGGCAGTGACACGCGCACGCAGGCACACAAACAGAGCTCAGGTCTCAGTTCCTGCTTCAGTGCTCTAGCCATTGGACAACCCTGCCTCACTGCCCATTATACAGACATGCCACCTATTAATCCAAGATGCATCGTGCGATCTTGCCTCAGCCGCGATCTGAGAATTGGCTGTACCATCTTCACACGCACTATGGGATTCTTTCAGGCAGCTGTGACTTGCTGACGCTCATCCTTCTACATACAGTGAGGCTGCAGGTAACTCTGGAAGGAGCATGGATTCATTACGCCAACTAGCACTGAGCCTCAGCCCTGCTACTCACTTGGGCCCCTCTGAAGGCGCGACAGGCCTTGGGCGGCTCCCAGTGACAAGACAGGGTCTGAAGTGGCCAGCCGAGGGCAGCTGGGCCCTCATCAGGTGGGGAGCGAGGGAGCCAGGCGCTCCAGAGGACTGTGGGGAAGTCTGCGTCTACCCCCCAGGCACACTCCCCCGCGCTCTCGCACAGCACTTACCCCCAATGGTGCTCTCCTGGTATTCGTGGAACTGACCCTTCACGAAGCGCAGCACCAGACTGGACTTCCCCACCGCGGACTCGCCCAGCAGCACTAGCTTAAACTGACAGATTTTACTAGCTTGGGACTGACCATTCGGCCTGGCAGCTCCTCTGCTGGTCATGGCCTGGATTCCGGTCACACCCAGCGCCCCAGCGGATCCGAGAACCTTCGCGCCACTGACCAGCTCTTGGCTTGGTTCGGAGCCAAGGAACAGTATCCTAGTGGCTCAACTCTCCTGAAACACAAGGGGGGGGGGGGGGGGGGGGAAGAGAGAATCAGCACACGGCACAGATCCCACACTCCCGAGCTGGAAGGGCTCCTCGGTTTTTGGTCTCCGACGTTAACTCGGTTGGACTGAGCTGCCTTCCGCTCCAATCATACAGAAGCCGAGTGCAGCAGAAAGCACTTATTACCCTACTAAGCCCCAAACAGCCCCACAAGAGGGACTGATCCCCAATTTACAGCTCAGTAACCGCCCTGCATACCACACACAAGGGTGAGCGAGAAATAGAACCCGGGAGTCCGACGCGCCTGCTGCACCTCCCAGGCCACGCTCCCTTTCCTGCCAAGAGCGCCGATCTCCCATACATTAAGGTAGAGAGGCCCGCGCCCCGGAGCCTCACTGGTGGCTGAGCTTTAAGAAGTAGCACGCTGACAAGCAGAAATCGGGCCAAGGAGGGAAAAGGAAAAGCCGGAGCCTTACAGCTGAGTGAGTGAGTCAGCAGTCCTAGCAGATGTCTCACTTGCATTCCTGGAGATGTAGCAAACAGCTCCTGGCTAGGAACGCGCACTGCACCATGTGGTACCAAGGGCCAGGGCTGAGGGGCAGCGCCTCTGACCTGTTCTGGGACGGGGCAGGGGATTCAAGAGCTCTCCGTTACGCAGCAACAAGCTCAGGTCTCGTTTGCAGCCTGCACACATCTGTTCTGTTTACTGCCAGTGGCCTGAAATTCCACATCATCCTGTCTCCCCTCCCTCCCCCGGGTCTCTGGGGGCAGGACGGAGGGACTGAACTATTTCATCACTGCCCTTCTGAAGGGAAATTCTTAAATGAGGGACAGTTTGGTCAATTTGTGTTTATGTATTTGGAGATCCCCATTCACCTGAGCAGTACAGGCACACCGCCTCCACACAAGGGCTATCGGCAGACCACATTCCCTGCCCAGTAACCCCCACCCCTTTTAAGGCCTTCCCTGTGAGAAAGCTCTGGCACAGGTCTGCAGCAGAGTGAAACTGACGCAACGCTGGTCAGTTTCACATGGCCACTCCCCATGGCCAAAAGTTGTTCTCCCCCAAGCCAGGCAATGGGTGCAAAGAACCATACTGCTGTGAGTTCTCAGGAGGAACCTGTGGGGAGACAGACGGTTCGCTACACCCAGGGCTGGGCTGGTTTAACTTAAACCAGTCTAACCCCACTTAGTTAGACCAGCGCCAGAGGCTGCGGGAACAACTTACTGCAGTTTAAGTGAAGTCAACTAGGAACAGGTTTAAACTAGCCCTAAAGAAGCCACTGAAACCTGAAGCATCCAAAGGTTCGCACTAGTTTAGCAAAAGTGGAACATGTAGAGTCAATACTAGAGATTCTATTTCAAGTGGTGGCCGGTGGTGGGCGGAGGGGGTTAACCGGGTAGGGACAGAACCGGAATAGATTTTAATTGAAATAGGACACGAGCTGCATCACAGAGGCGTGAACTGCAGACTCTTGTTTTGGTTCCAGTTTGTGTGTAGCCAACGCCTCCGGTCTGCCAGCGGCTGTGAGCTGAGGTCCCTAAGGTCTCTCAGGACTTCAACTCAATCCTTTGTTCAATGCACTAGGAGACTGGGAGAAAGGATTCCTTCGACTGGATGTGAAATGCATTTTAAGACCTCAAAACACATGCATGCTAGCGATGCCTCTTTACTAGAACCCCCTTAGAAAACAACGTCTGCCGAACTGTGTTAATTCAAACAACTCTACATCTGCTTTGGGATGTTAGTAACTGCAAAAAAGATATCGGGAGCAATGGAAGAAAACGGCATTAAACTTCAGAGTATTCATTTCACCATGTAACAGATTCAATTAAGTGATGCACATCTTAGCCCTTTATTCCAGTGGATTCGTACCCCTAGCGATGAGTCAGGGGAAGTTTAGCAAAACGAGTGGTGGTTGGTTTGCCTACCAACTCTCCGGAGCCCATTTCTGGATTCCATAGCCAGCACCGGTGACCTTGGAGCCAAGGGCAGACGGGTTTCTCAAATGCAGGCAACTGGGCCAGGATTTTTCCAGAAGAGTCCTGATTGTGGCTATCAAATCCGAGACCCCTTCAAGAGACCCGACTCAGAGGCTGTGCGCTCAGGTCCCTTCGAGACCTCTCAAATCAGACACCCCAAAATCACCAGCCATTTCTCAGTCTCTCAGGCCTTTCCTTCCGTGTTCACACCCTAAAGGAAGCACTTCCAGGCCTTGAGGGGAGAGAGCAGCTCCAAGTCTGGTGTGTTATAGGGAAGATCTGTTAGCATTAACAGGGCCAAGTATACACGAAAACAAGGGTCACCTGAAGACTCTCCAGCGAGCAGCCAGGAAAAGCCTGGTCATTTCCCGTTCCCCAGCTGCTTCGAGACAAGCAGACTAAAGGCCAAAATCTGGCAGGAAACGCTAAATGTAACCACTGTGATTTGTACAACTCCAACGCTGGGCAGCCTGATACTTCCCAGTCCCAAGGAAGTGGGACAGTCACCATTTTATTTTTCTAAAGCAAGAATCCAGGAACAATGTGACAAGGTTTCAAAGCCCATAATGGCCAAAGCTATCTGGTAGCAACCCAAGTACTGCATGTTCAGCTTTCCTGGAGCTGAGCTGGCTAAAGACAGGGAAATGCTTCCTTCCGCTTTCCGAGGACCTTGTTTTGTTAAATATGTAAGAGGAATGATTAAGCAATGACCTCGTCAGCATCCTATGAGAGTTTCCTGGGGAGAGTCCTGTGTGATTCTGGAGAAGCAGCCGGCACAAGCCAGAGTGGTCTGATGCTTAGCAGCCACTCTCTGCTTTGCTTGTCCAAGAAAAACGCAGCCGGGTTAGAGCTTCAAATTAGGCCAGACACAGATGGGGAGAGTTCGACAGAGGGAGCAATATGAGGGTTTAGCAACTACAATTAGGCCAGATTTGAAAGTCCTCAGCGCCTCCCATTGGGAGCAGATCTCTTTTGGAAGTCCGGCCCTTGGGGTCAGAAGACTATTGGGCTTCTCCAACTGAAGACATTCCCACTGCTTGTCCCGAAGGGTGAATTGCTGGTCACCCCACCCTCTATCTCAACCTGCCAATCACTGGTTAGTTACAGCCCTTTGTATGCTGGCTTAAGCAAGTCACAGAAGGACATTTCAGAGCAACAGCCTCATTGCAAAGCCAGCCACCACAGACCCTTAAAGGCCATCCGCAAAGGGTGGCTTGTTTGGGTTTTTAAATGGCTTTGCCTTTGAAGGCTTCCGCAGAAATCAGGAACCTTGTCTGGCCTTTCCTCCATGCTGGAGGTCCGCGCTCCCGCAAAACACAAAGGTGTTGTCTCTCCCGAGCGCGGATTAAATATTGGGTAGCAGGTGAAAAAAAGATGCTGTAACCATTCTGACAAAAATCCCTTCTCCTCAATTGCTGCAGCTTTCACTTGCTTGTGATGTGCTCATTTCATTCGTTCCCCGAGTCACCGCAGTCTTCCAGGGTGGGTAGACAGGAAAGTCGAACAAAGACACTTTTCAGATTCTTCCACAGCATAAGGATGCGGACACAAGGCAAGTTACCCACCTCCTCACCGCAGCTCAGGTCACCTAAGTGCCTAGTACCAGAGAAAATTGTCATCTTCCAACAATTCTCTGCACTCAGACAGGGCCTTCCAAAACCGAGGATCTCAAAGCACTTTACAAACCGAGCTGAATTAAGCCTCCCCATGCCCCCGGGAGTAGCACCCCCATTTCAGAGAGGAGGACAGGAAAGCACAGACATGAAGTCGCTTGCAAGTCTGGCAGAGACGTGTGTCAGGCATAAGAACGTTTGACCTGCACGCTATTTCGCACGATAGCTCCTGAGAGCTTCTTCTGTTACGTGGGTTTCCCTCCCCAACAAGACCAAGCTTCTTCATAGTGTGTGAAAGTGAGGTGTACACACATGTGTGTAAACACATCACAAGAATAGACAAGCCGACACAGCTCATGGAGGTACTCAGAAAAGTTAGAAATCTTGTTGTACTGTTGGTGTCCAGAGACCAGGGACTGGCATGAGATGGGAAGCTGAATACAAGTGCTAAAGCCGCTCTAAAGATGTCTCCTCTGCATCGTGCAGAACAATGAGGCGCTGTTCTTGGATGGTCCCTAGCCACCACTGTAACACACACCATCAATACAATCCCAGGAAAGCTCCAGGAACTCACCCCCCCCGTGCAATCAGAGTAGTTGATCCGTCCATCCACTCATATTCACTAAATACAGATCTCCATCGCAACAGAAGCTTCCACCAATAGCAAGAATGAATTTAACTCAAAGAAATTCAATCAGAAAAGCCCTCCTCTGAAGCAAGGGGGCTTCTACATATCAGGGGCTGTACCTCACACCTGCCCCAACATGCTATAAAAACTCCATGGCCCAGCTGTGCCACCACAACTGGTTTTCTGCATATAAAAGCCAGGGCCGGAGTTAGGGGGTAGCAAGGAGGACAATTGTCTGGGGCCCCCCACTGCAAGGGGCCCTGCAAAGCAAAGTTGCTCAGGCTTCGGCTTCCACCCCAGCCCTGGTGGTGGGGCTCAGGACCCCGGGCTGCAGTCCCACGTGCCGGGACTTTGGCTTTCTGGCCTGGGCCCTAGCGAGTCTAATGGCAGCCATGCTTGGCAGACCCCCTGAAACCTGCTCCTGGCCCCCCAGGGGGCCCCAGACCCCTGGCTGAGAACCACTGCTATAGATTATAGAGACACCTTTCTTTAAAAGGCTACTGCCCACATTTAGCGCTCTTTCACCGACTACCTGCATTACTAATATTAAACATCTGTCGGAACCACAATTACTGTCCAGAAAGTTACTTACCAATCAAAGCAAAACGTTTTCAGTAAGCAACTAACAGCTGGCTCAGAAATCGATGACCCCCCCCCCCCCCCCGGAGCAGCAGTGACTTACACATCACAACCCTTAGCTTGCACAAGTTACAGTAAAGGTGTTCTAGCAGCAGGCAGCACAGCTTCAACCTGGCAGCCAACCAGTCAGATTGTGCACCGACCTCTCCGCTGCCAATATTAGAGATTCGGGAGTCAGTTTGGCTGACCATTGTGCTACCCCGAGAAGCGGAGCAGGGCTCCTCAACAGCCAGCTCTGATGCACTGAGCAAGTTCAACTTCTTTTGGACAGTACAGGGTGAAAGACTTGGGAAAGATCCGCACAGCCCAGTCCTTACAGATTCCTTGCCCCCTATTACCGGCACTGAAAGGAGGAATACGTGGCGTAGGGAGATAGCTAGATATCCATCCCCCGTTTCCCTGCACTGCCTTCTGCGGGGTCACGGCAGGGATGAATGCGATCCATTACAATTCAGTCATTAAGAGCTTCAATAGCAGAACTTGGTTTCAGGGAAGGGCCTGCTCAGGAGATACCCCCAGGAGTTGGAGTTGCAACAGCCTGTCTGGGTTAACTGCTTTCCTGTTGCCAATGTTACTTTTCCTATGTCTTAATCACATATAACATAAGCCACTGCCATCAAAACCGCCTGCCTGGGTTAAACCTGCCGTCAGCCCTCTTTCCCCCACCCTGCTTTATTACCTAGCCGGACAGCGAAGAGGATGCCCTTGCAGACCTGGATCCTACCCTGACCACCCGATATTTGAAAGCCCGAAACCCGGGAATTACAGATCCGACCCCTGGTGCAAACCCGAGTCGTGCGGAACCCCATTCCCTTCAGCGGGGACTCTGCCGGATCCGGTTCCTAACAGGAATGAGCCGCTGAGAGCATATTCCGAGGGAGCCGCTGCTCTGGACTCTTTGAGATGTTAGTGAAGAGCCCCGTGATGCACTGTCAGATACAGGATAACAGGAGCAGAGCCTGATACAGCTCCCAGCGAGCCTGTTCCGTTGATCAATAAGCTTGCAATGGAGCCGCCATTTACCCCAGCCAGGTATGAGACTTCTCAGCCGGAGCCCGGGCGTAACCGCTGTTCAGACAAGCGACGTTTGCCTACACGGCCTGTCTAGTCTTCAAAGCGCTTTACACACTCGTTCTCCTCAGCCTCCAAGGAAAGAGACACGTATCCTCCCCTCCAGTTTACTGTTGAGAACTAAGCCCAAGAGCCACTTGCAACGGGTGAGGGAGGGTCTTGTCTACATGGGGGTTTGAAGCTAAGAGTCCGGTGTCATAGCCGCCATTAGGGTGCTGACATTCCGGCCTCCCGGTTCTTTCCTCAGCTCCTTCCTCAATGTGTGTCCCGGACTCTGAACTGAGCTGCAGTCCAGCCACCTCTACGCAGCTGGGTTCCACTTACAGTCACCAAACAAAGCTTTAAGAGTCACGCTGGATAATTAGCACCTCTGTCTCAAGGGTGTTGGCTGGGTAAAGTCACCCCACACCACTGATCGTTAAATAGGTAATGCTCATTGACTCACAATATTGATATCCGGTGGCTCAAGGGCCGCCAGTCTTCTTTCGACTAGACAGATTAGGAATATCCTGAACAACAACTGCAGTCACCCAGGAATGCCCCGTTGTCCCCTAATTAATGCAACACTCACACAGAACTTGGGCAGCCGCAGAGATAGGACCCAGCCCCTCCTGCTCCAAAACACACGTCCATTTCAGTTGAGGGGGGAAAAGGAGAATCTCCCTTAGCAATACAAGGCCTATCTAACACAGATGAGCAGTTTGATTCCATCCAGTGGAAGGCGGCGATACATGGATGGAATTAACCAGCACAATATAGCAAGTCCTAAAGCAAAGCTTGTTTTCAGCAGGCATTGGGTACAGGGCCGGCTCCAGGCACCAGCGAAGGAAGCAGGTGCTTGGGGCGGCCAATGGAAAGGGGCGGCACATCCGGGTCTTCGGCGGTGGGTCCCTCAGTCCCTCTCGGAGCGAAAGACCCGCCGCCGAATTGCCGAAGAATTAAGCGACGCGGTAGAGCTGCCGCTGAAGTGCCGCCGATCGGGGCTCTCTCTCCTTTTTTTCCCTCCTTCCTCCGCTTTGCCGCTTGGGGCGGCAAAAAAGCTGGAGCCAGCCCTGATTGGGCGATGTAGTGCTCTGGCGAAGGATCAACTACAGTTTTGCCAGGCTTAATAAAACTTCTCAGCCAGGGCAAGCACTAGCTCTGCAGACACCAGTCGAGCGTTTGGCTGGAGAGCTTTCAGGGCATTGCTGGAAGACTAAGGGACACCCAGTTTATTAAGCATCCCACAACAAAGCTGTCACTTGTCTCTATGAACCTGCCAGGTCACAACCACTTGTTGCAAGTGTAAAATAAAACAGGGATTTACTGTCAAACACAGGCTGGCGGAGAGAGGACAGAGAGTGTTGCAGGCAGCGTGGAAAGCTCTTGTGCTGAGCTTAGAGCAAACTTTGGAAATTAGACACACAAGAAGCACCTGGAGGGCAGGGCTCTCTCCAGATAGGCCAAGATATTCCCTGCCACGCTCCCCCACACATCAGAACAGAGGCAATAATGCTCCCACAAGTTGTCTCTAGCAAGAGTGTGTATTGATTTAAATACTATTTAACTACCAGGAGGGGACTTGAGAGTTAGCTCTCCTTGCCACACTGGCCTGGCCACTAACATTGCTAAAGGGCAGAGGACGACACAGCCACGTTCCAGGCAAACGTGGGGAGGTGATCAGCAGTCACTCGGCAATATTTAATAGATCTCAACACCCAAAGGAAGATAAACGTCCCTGCCTCTTTACAGATGGGCAAGTCACTTTCCCTCTATGTGCCTCCATTTCCCCAGTCACTCAGTGAAGCTGTGGCAACGCTGGCAGTGGCACCCAGGAGTCCAAGCTCCCAGTCCCTTGCTCTAGCTATTAACAATGCAGCATCTCTTCCTTTCCCTCCATAAGAAGTTAGGAAAGTTCATATGGGTGCTAGGCCAGTCATCAAACGTTAATAAGCCGGGGGGGGGGGGGGAAGAGAGCGTTGCACACATGAATCCACTTAGGGCTGGTCCACACTAACCCCCAGTTCGAACTAAGATACGCAACTTCAGCTACGTGAATAACATAGCTGAAGTCGAAGTACCTTAGTTCGAACAACAAGGTACTTACTGCGGGTCCACACGCGGCAGGCAGGCTCCCCCGTCGACTCCGCGTACTCCTCTAGCGGAGCAGGAGTACCGGTGTCGACGGCGAGCACTTCCGGGATCGATTTATCGCGTCTAGACAAGACGTGATAAATCGATCCCAGAAGACTGATTGCTTACCGCCGATCCCGGAGGTAAGTATAGACGTACCCTTCGAGAACACAGACAATATTTCGGAGATTGAGTTGAACCTAGGGGGAAATTCAGGGTAGGGTTTGAGAGTACAACGCCCTGGGAGGAGTGAACCCGCTTGACCATTGTGCGAGCAGGTCTCCTGCTCCCGCCCCTCCATCAGGCTTAGAGGAAGTTGTTCACATGGCTGGATTATTGTAAGCCAGGAGAATGAAGATGGTTGGGCCAATGGCAAGGAGCAATGGGACAAGATTAAGGGGAGGCAAGCTCAGCCTCAATACCAGGAACAGCTTCCCAAGAGCAGGGGAGATCTGCTAAAGGATGGAACAGTCCTCAGGATAAGCCCACACTGCAATTTAAGCCCAGGGTTTGAACTCAGGCTCAAGCCTAACCCCCCTTCTGTCTACACACAAATGGTGCTAACCCAGGGTCCCACAGGGGCAGAGGGTCCCAGGCTCAGTCAAGCCCAGACCCAGGGTTCAAGCCCTATTGCTTTGCAGTGTAGATGCAGCCCCACTGGACTTGTGCTCGGAGGGGATGTCTACACTGCGATAATAAAACCCACAGCACCGACCGAGTCTCAAAGCCCAGGTCAGCTGACTCGGGCTCCAGGGCTAAAAACTGCAGTGTAGACATTCAGGCTGGGGCTGGAGCCCATGCTGTGAGACCAACCTCTCACATCATGGATATTTTCTCAGTGTAGATGTACGGTGGGAGTCCGCCAGAAGTACTCCACAGTCCCATGGGCTGACTTTCTTTGTCCTCTGGACAGTCAAGTTTTCCCACACTGCACCACAAACAAAGGGCTAGAGCAGCCACACTTGGGGAGGGTGCTAGGGAAATCTGGGGTGTGGGTGGTTGAACTTGGGCCCGCAACATGAAACGTAGACGCTGGAGCCCCAGCATCCTACAAGTCCTAACCTGGAGTTAAAAAGGAGTGTAGCCGCTCAAATCTTAGGTTAACAATCCCAAGGGCTGCTAACTCGAGTTCTACTAGCCCTGGACTGACATTGCAGTGTAGACAGAGCCCCAGAGAGAACTGGTGAAAGCACCGTTATTCCAGGAGACTTAAAACTAACCGGATACAGGAGACGAGACTGTAGGTAGCAATTACACACTAGTATAGTGTGGACTGGATGATCTCCAAGGCCTTTCCCAATCTCTGAACTTCCATGATTCACTTCCTCCTTTCCTTAATGGACATGCAGATAATAAAGTATCCGATTCGACACAGCCACATTTAACACGAGCAGACTGCACTGCGGCCATCCCAGAAGGGAAAAGAACTAACCTAAATACCAAGAGCCCGCGAGGCAAGTGCCCTGGAAATAAACATTCCAGCACATATTGCATGTGAACGTGCCCATCACTGTAGCCTCGACTTATGTTTGGAGACAGCCATAGGATTCCAGCTGAGACTAACCCATATTCCCAGGGGGAGTCTGGCAATCAGCCCATGAGACAAACCTGATAACCCGGTATTCCATCAGTTATCCCATCTACCCAGCCACCCCTATTTAGAAGACAGAGTCCCTTTTTCCTCTCGCCAGTAAAAGAAATATTTATCACTTTTCCCCTCTGGGAAGATCTCCTGTTCCAATGCATTTTTAATGGCGTTAAATTGTAAGAAGGAGATTAGAAGCACCTCAGGGCTGTGGGAGTCTATCCATGAATTTCCAATATGCCCGTCTTCGCACTAACCAGGGGCTAATTACAAGGATTAGTGGAACCGTCAGCAATGCCCAGCCAGGAGCACGTTGGAGGCTGAGTCGACAGACCAGCCCTGGATGTTAATTATACACTATGTGGTTCCCCTTGCACAGGTCTGCTCACAAGCAGGGAAAGGCAACGAGGCTGTGTTTTCCCGCCCCAGGTGTCCCTATTGTGAAGGACTATAAGCTGCTGGTGTGTTTGGTGGGCTGACCAGGAGGGGGGGGGGGAAAAGGGCATCTGTGCTGTATTGCCCTCACTATGGAAAAAACACATTAGCAACATGGGCACGCATGAGGCCCAAGAACGAACTCAGGCCCCAACACTGGGGACAGGTGCACTCAGGCCTCAAGCGAAGCGGTGTGTGCGGGGTGGGGGAGATGGAAGAGAGTCTCTGTAACCTCACCTAGGCAGACAGAGCACAGCGGGGCTTGCTAGGACCTGGGGGGTACAGCCCCTTTGCCGTCCTACGGGAAGACGCACCCTGACCCCCCCTGCAAATGGGGCAGCCAGACCAGCTACCAAGCCCCAGCCATCTTACTACCCTGGGCACCTTGAGGCCTTTGCTCCCCCCAGAGCGAGCCAAGTCTCCCTGCTTCCTTCCAGGCTGCCCCCTCCCCAGCAGGCCACTCATCCCCTCCCTACCCCCCAAACCTGCCCCCCCAGCACAGTAACCCCCAACCTGCCCCTCCCCCAGCAGGCCACTCATCCCCTCCCTACCCCCCCAGCACAGTAACCCCCAACCTGCCCCTCCCCCAGCAGGCCACTCATCCCCTCCCTACCCCCCCAGCACAGTAACCCCCAACCTGCCCCTCCCCCAGCAGGCCACTCATCCTCTCCCTACCCCCCCAGCACAGTAACCCCCAACCTACCCCTCCCCCAGCAGGCCACTCATCCCCTCCCTGCCCCCCCAGCACAGTAACCCCCAACCTGCCCCCCCCCCCAGCAGGCCACTCATCCCCTCCCTACCCCCCCCCGGGCAGTAACCCCCAACCGGCCCCGCCCCCCCCCCCCCAGCAGGCCGCTCATCCCCTCCCTACCCCCCCAGCACAGTAACCCCCAACCTGCCCCCCCCCCCAGCAGGCCACTCATCCCCTCCCTACCCCCCCCCGGGCAGTAACCCCCAACCGGCCCCGCCCCCCCCCCAGCAGGCCGCTCATCCCCTCCCTACCCCCCCAGCACAGTAACCCCCAACCTGCCCCTCCCCCAGCAGGCCACTCATCCCCTCCCTACCCCCCCCCGGGCAGTAACCCCCAACCGGCCCCGCCCCCCACCCCAGCAGGCCGCTCATCCCCTCCCTACCCCCCCAGCACAGTAACCCCCAACCTGCCCCTCCCCCAGCAGGCCACTCATCCCCTCCCTACCCCCCCCCCGGGCAGTAACCCCCAACCGGCCCCGCCCCCCCAGCAGGCCGCTCATCCCCAAACCTGCCCCCCCAGTGCAGCAACCCCTCACCCCCCACACACACCCCTCACCCCCCCGGGCTCAGGGGCCCAGCCCCCCTCCCTGCTCCCGCCCCCTCACCCCACGGGGCAGGGCAGAGACCCCCCCGAACGGGCCCGGCCGCCAACCCGCCGAAGGCCCTCCCCGGGCCCCCCCCAACGGCCCGGCCCCTCCCCACCCCGGCCGGCTCCCCTCTCCGGTACCTGAGGCGGCTCCAGCTCCGTCTCCCCCCGTCTCAGCCCCTAAAGTGTCGAACACACAAACAGCTGCTCTCAACCAAACCTTCCTCTGGTGGGCGGGGTTAAGCAGCGGCGGCGCCAATCGGAGCCGGGCACCTGGCGAGCGGACACGCCCCTGCCAGCCGTCTCGCCCAATTGCCGCTCCGGAAAACGCATCGCCGGCCCACCCAACTCGATTCACCAATAAGAGCTCAGAAATGGCCGGACAGGCGCAAAATTTGGCCAATAACGACTGGACCAGAATGGAGCCTATGGACCAATAAAAAGAAAAAACGTCATGGTAGGGGTGGATCTTATGTTAACTGACGGATCCTGAGACCAATGAAACAGCAGTTGTTCCGGCGGCTGCAGCAACAACAAATAAGGTGACCTAAATGGGCGGCACCCTCGAGCTCCACTGTCCAATCAGAATCAGGAATGATCTCCCCTCTTTCCAATCACAGAGCAGACAGCCTCCAGCTTTACCAATCTGAGTCCAGAAAGCGATGATTGACAAGCGTCTCACCCTCCCTATTCTGGCCAAGCAAAGGACGGCCCGCTTCCCCGCTGGCCAATCCGAGACGAGCCGGGGAATGATTGGCAGGGTGCGGGTGAGAAGGAAAGTGTGAGCACGGAGGCCTCTGGGAATCTGACCTTTGACCTCAGCATGAACCTCTCCCCAATTAGCTTAATTGAGATAAAAATAGACCATGGTTTCGGGGCTCAGAGACGGGGGCCCAGAGGGGATATCTAGGGGGTGGAGCCAGGCACCAGGAGTCCAGGGGGTGGGGCCCAGGGATAGGGGCGGGGCCTGAGGGGTGGGGCCCAGGGATAGGGGCGGGGCCTAAGGGCATAGCTGAGATAAGGGAGGGGCCTAGGCAGGTAACCCAGGGAGGGGCCTACAGGTGTACCCCAGAGAAGGGTGGGGTCCAGGCACCAGGAGCCCAGGGGTCTGACACCCCACAGGGCAGGGGCCGAGTCGCCAGCAGCCAGCCTGGGCAGGCCGAGGGGGCACGTTGCCCCTGTGGGGCGCCGGGCCCTGTAGAGACACCAGGCGAAGGGGTCGTTCCTGTGACCCAGGAAAGGGCCTGAGCCTGTCGTGCCAGGCCTCTGCTTATTGCTATTACCAGGGCTGCAGGCCCGGGGTCAGCACCCCATTGCGCCAGGCGCTGCGTAAACACCAAAAAGCTGGCCCCTGCCTCCAAGAGCTCACAACCCTTCAGCAAAAATGGCAGCTGCTAGGCCAGAAAGGGTGCGAAAGGAGGGAGGGCCGTGGGTGGGGACCAAGGGGTGGGTTGGGAGCCCGGGGCTGGCGTAGCGGGGGGGGGCTGCCCGTTGCAACATTGCCAGAGCTAATGGGAGCTTCGTCCAACAGCTGTACACCTACGTAAGGCAGAGTTGTTAGCCTATTGTCCTCAGCACTAAAATCGCTCCGCTTTTTAAACCACTGACAAGGCCCCAGGGAAGAACTTGCACTTTCCCAGATAAACTTAATGGACCCTCGTCCAGCTGTGCACATCACTGGTACTGTTCTGCTTATGGTCTGTCAGCTGCTGGCTCTCATCTTGCATTGTAAGCGCTTTGGAGAGGGGCTGTTTGCAGCACCTTGCACAATGGGGGCCTGGCCCATGACTAGGCGCTCTTAAGCCCAGAGCCTGACAGGTAGTGGAGTGGCCAATTGCCATTGAAATCGGTGCCTAACGCCCGACCTTTAAAGACCTTTGTGGATGTGGGCCTGGGTGACTTGCCCAAGGTCTGTAGCAGAGCTGGGAACAGAACCTGTTTCTAAGTGACCTACCCACTGGACAGGACTTCCCCTCTCACCTCATAGAAAATATTTTCTTCTGTAACTATCCCCTTTGAAGAAAATCACATTCACGACAAGTTAAAACTAAGAATATTTTTAATGATTTATAAACCAATCCCATATTATTATTAACATTTGATAAGAAACAACAGCCTACAAAGAATTACAAAAATCAAGGACGACAAATATATTCGAGGGTTTGTTTTTTAAAAATATTCACTTACAAAAACTCCACAGTGCTTGTCTAACAAACTTTATACAAATCCAGAGCTCTGCTTTAAAACTAACACAGTCTTATAAATATTCCCCTATTTGTTCCAGTCCAAAAAAATATATTCATGCTCCCAAATATTGTGTCATTATAGCTATTAACCACCATCTCCATCTCTCCTTCCCTCTGTTTTCATCATGAGTTGGCAGGAGCATTGTTTTGGGGGAATTCTCTTCCGCCTTCTGTAGCCATCGGCTCAGAGACTCAATTTCCCCTCCCTCCTCAAACTGGTTCCCATCAGGCACTTTACGTTGCTGTCCTAACCCTACATTTTTCTTTAGGCAACTGAGTTGAGAAAAAAAGCTAGTCCGCTGTGGAAGGAAATGAGCCACAACCTTTCTGCTCTAAAGAAACTCAAGATACAAGAGCTCAAAATAGCTGTGATAGGAACAGAACCATTCTGACTTTTAACCCTCTCCTGGAAAAGGCCCATGTGGCTTATGAGCTAAATCCACAGCTTCCCTTAATGCTCATTCCTCTCCTGGAATATTAATTTGTACCTCTAAAATACTTTTATAAACAACCCTTAAATATAAAATGCTTTACTATAAAATAGGCTAAGTCTGTTTTTAAATAGTCTATTCATCTATTGTCAACTGATCAATTTTGGTTTAGATGTGGATTTCCCCCTCCCCCCATCTCCTCTTTAAGCAGACCCCAAGAGTTTGGCGGTGGGCGGGTGACAGCAGCTCGCCATCCGCACCATGGGACGTTCCAGGCTTTTACAAATGGGGCTGTTTGTAGGGAAACATTACCAGCTCATCTGAAACCGATCCCGTTACTCTGGTGGACAGGGGCCCCTAGCAATAGCTGCTACCTCAGGGATCTCGATCGGAGCCTTACTGTCCATTCAAACACCCCATCTGCACTGCACTGCACTTCAAGGAAGCAGCTGCTGAATATTTGGCTGCCACCGAGGGCTGGGTGACGGGGGATACTTTCGAACACCCTTCCCCACCCTGCAGGACAATCTAAGTGGAAGACTGCTCTAACCCAGACTCAGAGCACCCCCCAGCCCCTTGAGCTGCCCCTGCTTCCCTAGGTTTGGGCCGTTCTTTGTGGATTTAAAATCAGATTCGTTGCTGGGTGGCCAAATCGGACCTGCCAGGGAAACGCAGACACCAGAGTGGCTGGGGAAGCCCACAGGAAAGGAGGCGAATTAAAATCTCAGGTTGGGTGCATGTGCCCATTTCACAGGCCAGAGCCTCAGCTCGCGTAAATACGCATCGCTCTGCTGAAGGCAGCGGTGTTTCACCGTCCGCACCAGCTGGGGATCTGGCCCCAGGTGCCGGAGCCAGCCTTTCCACGGGCATGGAAAGATCTGAGCCAAAGGAAAGTGACAAGGAGTCCCACCCCTCCGGGAGCCAGCCCTCCAGAGCGTGTGGGGAGCAGCCCGGCTGGTGGCTGGCACCAGCTCTAGAGAGGTGTACATCAGATTCTGGGGTCAGATCCGTAGCTGGCATAAGCTGCCATTGCACCATTGACAAATCAGTGGAACCACACTGATCGACGCCCACCGAGGATCTGTCCCCTTGCAGCGAGCGTGGCCATAGGCAGTGCCACAGAATGAGCGGCCAATGACGCGGCGGGTGGAGAATCTGTCGGAGGAGACTGCAGCACCGTCAGGTTGGGGGCTCCTTTCGGGGACAAAGACCTTTGCGGTCAAAGCCCTTCCGGGAGCAGAGAATCGGGGGGCGTCTTGCGGGGAGGCCACGAGAAGAGCCAGCTGCAACAATCAGTTTCAGCTGCTGGGTTCCTGGTCCACCACCCGGCGCAGGGTGAAGCCTTTAGAGCAAACCCCCTCCTGTGGGTGCAGATTCTCCCCGGAGCGGATGAGGAACCTGCTTCCCTGCAGAAGCTCCATGCATCAGGTCACACCTGGTGAGATGTTCCCATGGGGAGGAGGATGCCAGCGTAGGAAGTGCGAGGGTCTTGGGCCCCGTCGGTCAAAACGCTTCTGCCCATGGGACATGAAGGGGGGGATGCTAAGTGAGCAGAGTTCCTGCTTAGGGTCAGATCCTGCCAGGGGAGGAGGGGAGCTGAGCAGGCCCAACACGCTGCAGGATCAGCCCTTACAACGCATGTTTCCTGAGCGGCTGGGGACGTGTGGGCCCCCCCGACCCAAAGAGCCGCTGGGGATTCCGGCAGCCAATCCGCAGGGTCCAATTTGCAGCAGGAACAGGAGTCGCCAGGCGCGCCGGCTGCAGCTCGAGTCCCTGGTGCAGTAGACTCCAGGGGGCTGGACAGGGAGCAGGCAGCGGGTGGGCGTGTGAGTTCACCGGGGCCAGCTGAGCGTATCTAGTTGGTAGGAGGGGATGGTTCCCCAGCCAGACCCTCCCTGCCTTCCACCCATGGAGGGGGGGTTCACCCTGTGTTGGAGCAGGAATTCGGGGGGGGCTCCGCTGAAGAGGCTCAGAGGGGGGCATGCTGAGGGAGGTGAAAGAAGGGGCTCAACCAGGGCAGCTGGGGGGGACGCTCCTAGCTGCAGCGAGCAAGGTCCCATTGCTGGTGCTGGAATCCAAGCCCTCCAGGGAGGGTCAAAGCTGCAGACTAGGAGCTCCAGGCAGGGCAACGGGGGTCCCACCCCCTCCGTTGAGCATCCCCACGGCCGGGAGGCTAAGTGCAAGTCCGCAGGGTCCCCAGGGCAGGCCCAGCCCAGGAGACGGATCCAGATACAGGCATAGGCCAGACAGAGCCAGCGTGGGGGCAGCAGAGTCCTGGCTGGGCCGGCCCCCTCCCCGAAGCCACTTCACAAGCGCAGGTGAGGGACGGCCTTGGTGACGTCCCGGAAGAAGGGATGGTTCAGCGCTGACTTGGCCGAAATCCGCTTGTTGGGGTCGTAGTGCAGCATTTGCTGGGTAGGAGAGGGGGGGGTGGTTATTGTGGGTGGGGGACGGGACAGGCGGGAACCCTGCCATTCCCATGGCAACTGTCATCCTGAAGCACCAAGGTGGGTGGGTCACACCCAAGGCTGTAGTGCAGCTGCCTCTGGGGTGGAACGTGGTAGTTGTTCCAACGCCACCGCTAAGGACAGGGAATGAGACGGAATCTCAAACCCTTGGAACATCTCCAGGGGGAATTTAGAGACAATGCGATGGACTCTGGTCTGGACACCGGGGCTAACACCTCTCGCAGCAGGAGGGCAGAGGGTCGGGCAGGCAGGACTCCTGGTTCTCGTTCCAGCCGCTACCGCATGGGGATCGGGGTCTAGTCCTGGTTCTGCCACTGATTGCGTGGCCTGGACAAGTCACTTCCCCCCCGTGTCTCAGGCTGCCCAGCGGGGTGGGGGAAGAGGGGGAGGCTCTTGCTGTCCATGCAGCACCAGTGGAGGGCTAAGGAGCTCAGCTACGGCTGGAGGGCAAGTGGCTTCCAGTCCCCAGCTCCAGCCCTGCACTCTCCCAAGAAACCTTGTTCCTCTCCCCCTGCCTGCCCCCAAGCTAACTAGGTATGGGGTCAATCCTGGAGCCCCCCCAGCTACTCACAGCCAAGAGCTTCCTCCCTTCCTCGTCCAGGGGGGGCACCACCTTGCTGAAGTCCTGTCTGGCCCATTTGGGGAAGCTGGGCTTGTAATCAGGCATGGAAGTGACCCCCGGCCACACGGCCTCGTCCGGGGTGCCCAGCGTCCGGAAGATGCGGAAGAGCTGGTCAATTTCCGAGTCTCCGGGAAACAGGGCTCGCCTGGTGATCTGGACAGCAGGAGAGGGGTCAAGCGAGGTCCCAGCACAGCCCCACCTCCCAATGGCTCAAAGCAATGGGGGGTGGGGGGCTTTCCCACCCTCCTCTCCCCCAAAGGAGGGAGCTGAGGGCCAGGGATGCTCTGGCCACACACCAGTTACCGGCTCAGCACAGAGGGAAGGATCATTTCCTGATCCCCTCTGGCCTTAAACCCTACGAATCGTCCCCTCGCTCGACAGCCTCGTGACTGACCCCCCCACACTGCAGCAAAGCCTCTACCCGGCAGCGGTGGGGGTGACCTGGGAACGAAGGGTTAAGGCCAACTGGCTCCCAGGGGAAACAGCCCGCTCCGTGGTCTGCTCCCCTCTCGCCCACCCCGTGATGCAGACGCCAGCCCATGTGTTCCGCATGACACACCTCTTCGTCCCCCCGCTGCCAGCACAACCCCTTCCCCCGGGGCGGGGGAAATGCCAGGCAGGGCACCCCCCCGAGAACGCAACAGAGCCCTTTTATTTCCTGGTTCCCACTCGGCGGGTCAGCACCCCTCTCCAGGGACGTCACCAAGCGCATCCCGGAGCTGCCCCCGGGCAGAGGAAGCGAGGCTGAGGCTGCCCATCTGACACCATCAGCAGCTCTGGTAGCGCGTGTGGGGTGGGGGGGCCTTGATCTGCCCCATCGCACGCTTAACGCTGCCTCTCACGCCTGGGGGGGAACTAACAAGGGAGACTCCTCTGTGGAGCACCAGGCCAGGCAGCGAGACCCGCTGCGCCTGCTGGTGGCTGGGCCCAAGAGGCAGGATGGAGTAACTAACTCATACTCCTTCCCCCAGCATGGGACAGGACGAGGTGGGAACAGAGAGGAGCAGGGTAAAGCCCCCCACACCCCGATCTCACAGACACACATGACATTCTGTAGGGGCAGGATCAGGCCCCCAGCACGGGGGTTGCGCTTGTTTCACTCCCCCCACTGCACGGGGCACACGGGGTCCCTCCCTGACTGCGGGACGAGAAAAACCACGTGCCAGGGCGCGGGGGGCACGTACCATCTCGGCAAAGATGCAGCCCAGGCTCCAGATATCCACGGCCGTCGAGTAGTACTTGCAGCCGAGCAGGATTTCAGGGGCGCGGTACCAGAGAGTCACCACCTGGCGAAGTGGGGGGAAATCCTTGTTAATCACGACAGGGACATCTCTCACCCTTTTCGCTCCAAGGACCCCAAAGGGCTTTACACACCATAGGCCCCCGGGAAACTTCGTAATCTCCATTTTGCAGATGGAGAAACCGAGGCACGGAAAGGGAAACTCACCCAAGGCGAGACAGCGAATTTTGGGGGGAGCTGAGAATAGAACCCAGGAGTCCGGGCTCCCGGCCTTGTGGGGGTAACCGTTAGACACTCCTCTCCCTAGTAGGACTCTGGCCCAGGAACGGAGCGGCAGGGTGGTGTGAGGCCATGGGTCTGGGAGCCTGGAGTAGGCGCAGGGGATGCAGCCGGATCTCTCCCACCCCCTAGGGGCTGGTGGTGGCATGACAGCCTTGGAGGAGTCCGCAGGAGGCGGGATCAGCTGGAGCCGGGGGTCCTGGTGCAGGGAGGACAGGGATGTTCAGCCCATCAGGGGGCACCTACCCGGGTGAGGTGGCCCCATCTCACTGCCTAGCCCCTGGATCCCAGCTCCCAGCAGGAGCCAGACAGCTGGAGGAGGGGGGAGCCCCCCGGACGCACCTCATGGGTGTAGGTTCGCACCGGCACGCCGAACGCCCGCGCCAGCCCGAAGTCCGCCAGCTTGATGGCTCCCTCGGCATTGATGAGCAGGTTCTGGGGCTTGAGGTCGCGGTGCAGCACCCGGTGGGAGTGGCAGAAAGCCAGGCCCTGCAGCAGCTGGAACAGGTAACTCTGCAGCGGGGGGCAGACAGGGCTGGGGTCAGAGGGGAGGAGAGGACGCTGGGGAAGGGGCGGAGCAGCACGCCAGCCGGGCCGGTTACCTTGATGAGGGGCAGAGGGATGCCGCTGATGGAGGACGAGTCCATGAACTTCTTCAGGTCCTGGTGCAGGAACTCGAAGACCAGGTAGAGCTTGTTCTCCGTGTGGATCACGTCCAGCAGCCTGCGGGCGCAGGGAGAGGAACGAGGAGACGTCACAGCTCCCGCCCTGGAGAGGCCCTGGGAGGAGGGGCGGGGGCGTTCACTCGCCGTGTCCCATGCCCGTCCTGGCCTCTGCTGAGGCTGCCAGCAGGCAGCACCCGGCGTGACGAGCTTGTGGGGCACACGTCCTGCTGGGGAGCCGGGCCCAGACCAACCACGATGGGGGCCACAGCTCTGGGTCCCCACCGGCCCGGGGGAAGAGGGGTTCTGGATCCCAGTAGCTCAGCGACCGCATGGTGCCACCCTACAGGGACCTCGTTAACTCACTTCGCCACCCACCCCCACTTACTTGACGATGTTGGAGTGATTCAGCTCCTTGAGCAGGGAGATCTCCCGGATGGCCGTGCTGGGGACGCCCTCCGTCTCTCTGCGGGGGGGAGGGAAGCCATGGGGAGCCTGGAGACACGCAGAAGGTCTGGGGCTCCAATCAACCCCAGCCCCACTTGAGTGACATCCGTGACACCAAAGCACTTATGCCAGGCGGCCTAAGAACTACAGCCCAGCACACACAGGCCCCAGCCTAGTGCAGCACCAATAAGCCAAAAACCCTTTGCACGGATGCAACCCCATGGAAATGCAGCCACCTCTGGGGTGGAAGCAACAGCGAGGAGAGGGGGCAGCTTAGGACACGGGGACAAAACTGCCCGCCCTAGGGATTGTTCATATCTGGGCAGAGCTGACGGGGCCCCTGAACGCATCGACCCCGCAGGCCTGGACCAGCTCTCTGGGTCGGAACCAGGGGTCCAGGGCTATTCAGTGCCCTGCGCACTGGTGCATCCCCTCCCGGCAGGGCCGGCTCCAGGGTTTCGGCCGCCCCAAGCAGCCAAAAAAAAAAAAAAAAAAAAAGCCATGATCGCGATCTGCAGCGGCAATTCGGCGGGAGGTCCTTCGCTCCGAGCGGGAGTGAGGGATCATCCGCCGAAGAGCTGGACGTGCCGCCCCCCTCCGGAGTGGCCGCCCCAAGCACCTGCTTGCCAGGCTGGTGCTTGGAGCCGGCCCTGCCTCCCGGGGTAACTAACGGCCTCTTTCCTGGGCGCCAAGACCCAGAGCACCAGCTGCCGGACACGGGCAGCTCTAGGCACTCTGGGGCAGGGCCAGACCGGGGACATTTCCCCCCAGAAACTCATGACCAGCGAGTGGCACCCACCTGCCCAGCACAGGCAGGCAGGAGCGACCAGGGGCTGGGAACACTCTCCACAGCCCATTCAGACCAGAGGGGGTTTTGTGACTCACAGGCTCCATAGGGCCATTGAGATCACCTGGCCTGGCCCGCGTCACGCAGGCCCGGCACCTCCCAGCTGAGCTAGAGCAGAGCTTGGAGAAAAACGTCCAACCTCGGTTTAAAAATGGCCAGTGATGGAGAATCCGCTACGGCCCAGTGGTTAGTGACCCTCGTCCTTACAGATTTGCGCCTTATCTCCAGTCAGAAATTGTCTCACTTCAACTTCCTGCCACTGGACCTGTTAGACCAGGGGTCTCAAACTCCACCAGTGCCAGTCCTCAGATCCTCCCAGCGGGCCAATAATGTCACTCATGCTGCCCAGAACCCGCCCCCCACCTGCCTAAGGCTCTGGGAGGGAGTTTGGGTGGGGGAGGAGATTGGGGTGCAGGCTCTGGAAGGGCGTTTGGGTGCAGAAGGGGTGAGAGGTTGGGTTCTGGGAGGGAGTTTGGGTGCAGGCTCTGGGCTGGGGCAGGGGTGCAGGAGAAGGGGGTGGGGTTGCAGGCTCTGGGAGGAAGTTTTGGGGTGGGGGTACAGGCTCTGTGAGGGGGGTAGGGGGTGTGGTGCTTACCTAGGGCTCCAAGGCGGGGCGGGGGACCCCCAGGCACCACCCCTGGAGCTTCCCATTGGCCGCAGGAGCGCTCGGGGCGGGGACAGCGCGCGGAGGCACAGCCCTGCCCCGCGTCCGCAGGGAGGGGCCGGCAGCCACGCAGACAGGGAGCGCCCGGGGCCGGCAGGTGGGGCCAAGGGAGAGACCTGGCCCCAAAACTGCTGGAGCCCCGTGGGCCACTGGGGAGGTTCGCGGACCGCAGATGGGCCGCGAGTGTGAGACCCCCGTGTTAGACCTTTGTCTGCGAGACTGATGAGCCCATTAGCACTGGCCTCAAGTCACCCCTTCCTCCTCTTTCAGCTCAGCGAAATAGACTGAGCTCCCGGAGCCTGTCACTACAAATCCTTCCATCAGTCTCCTGGCTCTTCTCTGAGCCTCTCCAGCGGATCCACATCCCCCTTGGATTGCGGCACCAGAACCGGGCACAGACGCCGGAGCAGCCTTAATTCAACCTCCGGCCCCCGACTCGACGTGTGGGCAGCTGTCCACTGGCCCCGAGACCCACCATGTGGTACCGACTTTACCTGCCCCCGCATTAAGAGCGACAGTGACTGAGACAGGACCCCCAAAGCCGGCCCGGGTGCCATGACCCACCCGGGCGGCTGAGAGGCAAAACCAGCTGGGATATTCATTCACTGCACCTGGGAAGAGAATTTCTTCGAGGACCTGCTGACGGCAGCCAGACAATTTAAGAATGGCTGTTTCAGCGAAGTCCAGGCAAGGCCTAAAGCTGGAGCGAGTGACTGACTGGTCTCCGCTCCGTAGGATGACCTCTGTCAGGGTGTTAAGGAAACGTATGGGGCAGCAGACACCCCCACCAGAAATGGGGCTGCAGGAAAGGCTGAGGGGTGTCATTCCCCCCGCCAGCACCAGGCATCCAAAGGGCTGACTGGCCCCAGCCCTACTGAGCTTGGTGGAGCGCTGCTGATTGACCCCAGCGGGAGCTGGGAAGTGCCCAGAAACATCCAGCGCCCCCCTGGAGAGAGGGACCCGGGTGCCCCCTCCCAGCACCCCAAACCCAAGGGTTATCCTGGCTTCTAGCAGCGCCCTGCCCACCCCCGGCCACCAGCTCGACAGTCTGGCTCTGCCCACCTCGGATGCACCTCGCCAAGTGAATTCATGCCAAGGCCCCGGTGACAGCCGGCCCAGCCGCTCCCCGGGCACCCAGCCCCAGAGGCAGGGAACTGGCCCCCCGGATGCCAGCCCCGCCCCAGACCCCTTCTCTGCCACATCTGCACCCCCAAGGTGCCACACGCTTCGCCCCCGGGGGGGCTCCTGCAGGAGGCCCCCAGCCCTCGAGGCGAGGAGTGTGCCCGGCCCAGGGAGGGGCCAGCTCCTTGTGCCCCACTCCCCTGCTCCCCCCCAACCTCGGGCTACGGGAGGGGCCCCGCGGCCGGAGACGGGGGGTTCCCTGGGACTCCCCCGGGGGGCGGGAACTCACGTATCCAGGCGGATTTTCTTCAGCGCCACCACCTCGCCGGTGACTTTGTTCCTGGCCTTGTACACAACCCCGTAGGTGCCCTCGCCGATCTTCTCCACCTTCTGGAAGTTCTCCATGGGGCGCGGGCAGGCGGCGGCCGGGGCCGGGGCGGGGCGGGAGGGGCTGGTCCCGGAGCCGGCCCGCCCCGGGGAGGGGGCCAGGGATCGGGCCCGGGATCGCGGCCCCTGGGGGCGGGGCGGCGGCGGCCCGGACAGAACGTTCCGCGGCCCCCGGCGGTTACAAACCCACCCAACTGGCAACAATGTAGCGCCGCCCCCCGCCCGGCCGCTTCCCGCGTTCCACTCGCCCCGCCCACCCCGCCGCGCCATTGGCTGGCGCCTGGAGGGGACGCTGGGAGCGACGCGGGAGTCTCCTTAAAGGGGCAGGCGCCGAGAAAGCAGCGGCCCTCCCGTAGGGTTACGGGGTGGGCCAGACCCAGAGCTGCGCTTAAATCCTAGGTGACCCCCCGGCTGGGTGTCAGCGGGGGGAGCCCCAGGTGACCCCACGCCAGTCCAGTGGCTGCTCCCCAGCTGTGTTTATTATTGGGGGGATTCCCCCCCTAGGATTCCTTGAGCCCCCTCCCGAGTTGGAGCAGGCCAGGCCCCCCCTCCCTAAGGAGACTCCCCTCCCTCCAGGTGCTCCCCCTATCCCCAGGGAGCTGCTCCCCTCCCTTCCCCCCACCCCGCATGCGGGATCCCCCAGCCCTGCCTGGGCTCTGCCTGGCAGAATATGAAGGGGGATTCCCAGGGTTAGGATTATGATCGATCGGTGGTAAGTGCCCCCGTTTGTCCGGCGCCTCGGAAGCCCTGAGGCCCTCGCTCAGAACCAGCTTTCAGCTTCCGTTCCAAAAACTAAACCACTAAGGCCCAGCTCCTGCAAAGTGCTGAGGCACCAAACTTCCTTTGAGGGTCTGGGCCTTAGGCCCTCTCCGCACGGGGGATTTCAGACCTAGCAGCCGAAAGCAGCCAGCCAAACGCGCGCCCCCCTCGCCCCCAGGGGATTCGTGCGCCGCGAGCTGTGCCCAGCCCTGGCCATTCTGAGCAGGGGCACCACAACTAATCTGTGCGGCTGATCAATGAGAAGGTCCAACCGGTGACTTGAGCATGGCCTGGAAGCACCTGCTCAGGGCTCTTTAATCCGGCAGACAAAAGAACTGGCAGTGGAAGGCGGCGGAGTTCCTGCTGAACCGGTTTGGTTCTGCGCCTGGCCATTTCGGGTGACGAGCTCCCGTGCGGCTTGGCTGGGAGACAGGGCGGCCATGCGCTTTGCTCGCTGCCCATCAGGCCTCAGCTCGTGAACGGGGACCCAGGGGGCTGTTGCGGTGCAGGTTTATTGTGTGGATTGGCGCCTTCCTTTCCGCTCTCTCTCATTTCCCGGAGCCTGGGGGTCTCTTTCCCGAAGGGATCCGGCTCCAGCCATTCTGTGTGTGTCTCGGATAGCGTCGGCTGGTCTGGTCTGAAAGCCAGGTACATACAGACTCTGACATCTCCCGGGGACGTGCTTGGGGGCAGTCTTCCACCGGCGGGGGACAAAGGCTCCACAGTGCTCGTGTGTCAGAGTCATGTCACAGATGGCCATGGGGAACGATTTCATTGCTGGCCAAAGCCTGTAGGATCTGTACCGTCGACTGTCAGCGACGTCTCATTTTGGAGCCACAAATCGGTAGCAGATGGGACAGGACCGATACTCTGGGTGCCGTGGGCCAGTCCCTTCCTTGCTGTGCGCCTCATTTTCGCCATTACATTCGTGCAGATAAACACTCACTCTGCTTTGGGCTTCCCTGAGGCTCGTCTCTGAAGATCTCAAAATACTTTCCCAATATTCATGACTTGAGCTTCACAAGCTTCCTAAGAGGTAGATGTAAGCTCTCCAGGGACAGGCTGGTTTTTCTGCAGTGGGTATGTACCACACCTAGCGCAACCGTCCATGACTGCACCCCGGGCACTACTGCAAGGCACATCATAAATAGACCCATTTTAAGGTGGAAAGACTGAGGCGCAGAAGAGAAGCGATTTGCCTCGTGTCACACAGTGGTAAAACTGGGCTTAGACTGACAGGCCATCTGCTCTAACCATGAAACCTCGCTCTCAGAGGTGGGAATAGAACCTAGGAGTCCTGATGCACAAGCCTGTGCTCTAACCACTAGACCCTACTCCACCCACAAGCCGGCTGCTGTTTAGAATAAACAAAATCCATTCTCTTTGAATCTGGCCAAACCAGATCTCTGCTACATGAATAAGTGACCAATGAGCTAATGGAATGTGACCTGAGTTCTTCCAAATATTAAACATTATGTCGTTCTGCGAAGGGGGCTGTGACATTCCCCACGGTACAATCTGACTGATGGACAGCTGTGTCCCCTCAACTTTTGAATCTGGAGTGCTTTTACACTGCTTTGCTGTGAGAACAACCACTCCTGGTCCATTCACACAGCCTCTAGCGTGGAGAATCACTCCCAGCTGAATAGATGAGTGCTTCTAGTCAGCTACTCCTGGATTATATTACAGAGTGACACCAGCAAACTGCCAGTCCCAGACTTGTCCCCAGAAATGTGCGTCTTGTACTGCCCAGGTCTCTCCTTCCACGCAGCACAAACACAGACAGTCCATCATAACATGAAAAGAAAATGCTACACACACACCCTGTTATCTTAAATGGAGGTTCCCATACACTTCAGTCCAAACACACTGACTTAGATAAACAATATAACACGTTTATTAACTACAGAAAGGTAGATTTTAAGTGATTACAAGGAACGAGGCATAAAAGTCAGTATTGGTTACAAAGAAATAAAAGGTAAAATGCAAACTAATACCTAACGTAACGAGCGACGTGAACTTAAAGCAAATGGATTTCTCTCACCAGATGCTCACAGCCAGGACCCCTCCCCAGGTCACTGATGCTTCCTTTGTCTTTCAAATGTCGTTGAAGCCATGAATAGAGATATGGGGAGAGAGGTGATTTGGGGCCTCTGTTCCTCATTTTTATATCTTTTCCTCCTCTTTGAGAATCATCTCCAACTGGGGTTCAGGTGACAGCAAGTCTGGTCTTTTGCCAAGATGTAAATTTCTTGCTCACATCCTTCTTCCTGCCAAAGAACGACTGCTTAATCAGGTGATAGTCCAGTTGATTTTGTTGACACCTGGCTGAGGCATCAATTTGCCTTTTTGTCTCTGAGGAACTTGTTTGGGCTGCTTCCCCAGTTTTGAAATATGCTTTAGTAAAATTATACACTAGAAGCTTATAACTTCACATACAATGTTGCCACACCAATTTTACTAGGACAATAATGATCAGCGAATTATGAGTTTTCAAATGCTACCCCATAAGGCATACTTTGTACAAAATTTATCACAGTCTTGTAAAAGTGGTGAATGTAGGAACACAGTCTGTCACAGAGAAACCTTGGGCCATGGGTTTATTAAACAGGATTTTGCTGATATGTCTGGTGTTTGGGGGAGGAGTTACACAGTAATTGTTTTCTTAGCAGGATAATATCCTGAACAATAGGCTCAGATCTGCAAAGGTATTTAGGCACCTAACTCCCATTAAAATCAATGGGTGTTCAGCTTCTAAGGACTTCTGACCATCTAGGTCAGACTCAATAACTGCTGTGAATTATCCCTCCCAATCTGTTCCTCTTATTAAAGGGACACAGATGGATTAAAAATGATACATTTAAAAAAATTCCCTCCGCTGTGTTACTAATGCCTTTTGCACAGCACACAGTTAACGTGCGGAACTCACTGCTACAAGGTCTTGCCAAGGCCGAGAGTGTACCAGGGTTCAGAACAGGATTTGACATTTGTACTGATGCCCCTTTTGCTGAGCAGATTTTGGGGCCTTCCGGGTCAGTTTCCTGTCTGGAGCAGACATGGATGATGCCGTCAGGTATTTCCGTAGTGTGACTTGTTTGCTTACAACAGGTACAAAGTTCCTGTTCCCTTGAATGGAGATTGGCGCAGACCACAGCTTCCTGCACAGACAACCTTCCTTAGAGGTGTTTAAGGCCCGGCTTGACGAAGCACCGGCTGGGATGATTTAGTTGGGGTTGGTCCTGCTTTGAGCAGGGGGTTGGACTAGATAACTCCTGAGGTCCCTTCCCACCCTGATCGTCTATGATTCTATTAGACACCTGGGCTACAGCACCGCTGCCCAGTCCCCCAGATGCAGCTCTCTCCTGTGCCTCACTTCAGGGACCCACTGAAAATCCCACAGCAGCTTGATTCCACTCCCTAGTCCCAAACTCCTCCTTTGGGGCCGCTAGCCACCCCCAGCTCCCTGCTGCTGCTCTGTGTGGGAGGAAAACAGGCCAGTCAGTTTCACGTTGGTCAGTTTCCGGCTCTCCCCAGGCTGTGATGGTTGGGTGCAAACAGGGCGAGGGGAAGGTTGATTGCAACTGCAGTGTAACAAGTCACAGCAATAGTTCTAGTCGGGGTCAGTTCTGAACCGAGTGTCCACAGATAAAGTTGCACCGGTTTTATTAGACTGGCTTTAAATCACACCTTAAAGCTCTGTCTGTCGGCCAGGTCTAAGTCACTAGTGTTATAGGACCTACCGCTGGAAGGCAAGTGCTTGGCTTCAGTATCCTGTAGCAGTGAGTTCCACCTGCTAATTCGGTGGGTGTGGGTTTTACGTTTCCGTTGGTCAGTTTTCAAGGTGCTGCCTGTCTCCTCGCTCCTGTATCGGGGAGAGGGGGAATAGAAGCAGCTGGCTGCCCCGAGTGAAGTGGAGTCTGCCTTGCTCAGCGTTGGGGTGACTTGTCATGTCACCCCAAGACCCTGTAGTGAAGTTGCATCACGGGTTACTCTTCTCTCCTGTAGTTCTGTGATCATTAGAGACGCTTTCTTCTCAGAGCGGAAACCCGTGTCTGTCCTTCTCCCCGCGAAATTCCAGGCTCTGTCTGGGAGGCAAAACTAGTGAGGCCCCATTGTGCTAGAAACACCAACTTGTGACTGGTTCTCACCCACCCGCCCCACTGCTGGGGGGGGATGAGATTGGCCTGAGGTTGTGCCAGGAAGGGGGCGGGGCTATGCAAATGAGGGTGCCTTCTTATACAGGGCGGCTGGGATGCTTTGCCTCTCGGCGGTCGAGGGGGTCCAGGAGCGCGCAGGTGGATGCGAAGGACGGGCTGGGAGATGCGGACGAGCTGGTACTTGGTGGCTGCCTGGGCCCTTCTGGCTGCCGCTGCAGCTCAACACAGTGAGTAGGGTCCCAGTCCTCGGCCTGGAGCGGGGGTGGCAGGATCTGTAGGGTCTCAGCTGACCCACCCCGGCCAATGCAGGATCGATCCCGGTCACGCCTCGTTCCTGACTCCAGAACGCTGGGGCTGGTACCGGTAACCCCCCCCCCCCCGAGTCTCTGTAGGATCTTACCCTGGGGGCCAATGGGGGCATTTACTGGCCATGGCCTAGATCGGGGGTCCCAAACGTAGTGACACCCCCTCTCCCCTCCCCAGATTGCTAGTGGGGAGGATGGTCCCAGCTGACAGCTCTGGAGGAGGGGTGTGTGTGTCTGGTATGCAAATAGGGGCAGCGAAGAGCCCCGTTGGGTTAATGTAGCTTAATTAACTGACCCAGACCCCCAGCTCCATCCCTGCAGGGGGGAGCACGTTTCTCGGGGGGGGGAGGTGCTTTTGGATGCAGTGATGCTAAAATGTGAAGGGACCTTAAAGTCCTGTTTGGGGAGGGGTGGGTGGGAAGCAGCCAAACGACTATAAAGTTGCCAAGGAGCATGTGTGTGTGTGTGGGGGGGAAAGATCAGGAATATCCCTTATCGCCCCCCCCTCCGCGTAGCAATTCCAGATCTAATGTGCCCCCTTTAGGCGTCCAGAAGGCTTTTCCCCCTGCAGAGGAGACAAACAGGCACACAGACTCCCACGGCTGGGCCAGCTCCCGCGGGCTGAGGCTGAGAGCAGAGACGGTGCTAGGCCCCTGGGGACCCCAAACAGAATATTTAGGGCCCCCCTTGCCCCTCGCCCACAACTCAGACGATAGCCCACCCCACTGCCTGGTCTGCCTACGCCCCCGAGCCCCCCGCCTCAAAGCTTGTCTGTGCCAGGCCGGCCTGGGGAGCAGGGCAGGGAGCGGCCCAGGGCAGCGCCAGTCTCGCACCCTCCGTCGGCTGCCCCCGAGCGGCTGCGGAGGGAGACGGGCTGGGCACCCTCCGGCCCGGTTCCAAGCTGGTGCTGTGGGTGCTCCGGTGGGTTTAACCCTCCTCGTCCCAATGTGGCTGGAGCAGGGATGCAGCCCCGCCCCGCTGGGAAGCCTCTTGCCGGATTACCGGGGGCCGGGGGAGCCAGCGGTAAAGCCGAACCGCGTGGGGAGCTGGCTCAGAGCCCCTGCTAATCCCCCGCGCTGGGCTGGAATGGGGCTGAATCGGGGAGGGGGACCCAGTGGGGGAACCCACCGCGCTCACCCCCGTCCCCGTACCAAGGAGGGAGCCTGGGGGCCTGGTCTCCGCTCCCCCGGGGCGGACGGGAAGGAGACGGGGCAGCGGCTTCTGGGTAATATCCGTACAGCTCCTTGCGCTGTGCCAGGCGCAGGGACGTCCCCACTCCCCCAGCCCCAACCTACTGCTGCAAGGACCCTTCCCCCCACCTACCTACTGACCCCTGCAGCCAGGCAGCTGCCCCCCTGCAGTCCCCCCCCAGCTGACCCTGCTGCCTCCTCTGAGCCCCCCCGCCCTGTGCTGAGAACTAACACTGCACCGGTAGCAGGGGGGTCTGGACACCTGGCCAAGGGGCTTGCAGGGGGGATCCCCTAAGGGAGCAGATTTGGGGTGCACTTGATTCTCCGCCCTTAGCCCTTGTTGGTCTCCCCTAGGGCCTGTCTGCAGCGGGGAGTCCCCCTGAAAGCCTCACTTCCCAGTGGAGCGACACTGCGGGGGGGGGGGGTGCCTGTCCGGCCCCATGTCTGCTGGGTGCGGGGGGGGGGGGGGTTTGAAAGTCAGACCATTTCCCTGGGAAGTCTCCTCTCCCTGCCAAAGCATCCCAAAGCGCTTCACTGCCAGGCACTGAGCCCCACAATGGGGTCACTGGCATTCCCTGCAGCTTACAGCTGGGGAAACTGAGGCACGAAGGGAGACGGGGACATGATGCAAGTCATACAATGAGTCAGCCCAGAGCTGGGACTAGACCCCCGGAGTCCAGGCCCCCTGTTCTAACCCACTTTCCCCCACTCCTCTCACAGAGCCAGGCAGAGAACCCAGGAGTCCTGACTCCCAGCCCCACCCCTGCTCCAACCACTAGACCCCCCTCCCTTCACCCCCAGTGGGTCACACTATCCAGGTGTGATACAGAAGGGCACGCTCCTGCTCCAGCAAGCTCTCCATCCCCCTGTCCCACCCAGGGAGGCTGCCTGGGCCAGGGGTGATTGGGACTTCCCCGCTCCCACTGAGTGGTGGTGCAAGGGGGGGGCATTAACCCCGCGCTGGCTGGAGCGTCCTGCACCAGGGACTCAGCTGAGAGTCACATGCAAGGGCTCGGCGGAGGATTTAGAGGCCCATGTGATGGGTTTTGCCTGGAGCCCCGAGTGCTGGGTGGAAGATCCGTCACATGCTCCCCACGCAGCCAGCCGGGGCTCCGCGCTGTGGGAGGGCCATGGCCAGGCTGGGCGCAGCCGACCCCCAGCTGATGTGGCGATGGAGCGGGGCCTGGAGCCCGCGGGGCTGAACGTGTCTGCTGGGGCCTGGAGGTGCCTTGGCTAGAATCCCCTTGCCCGCGAGCCGGGATGCCAGGAGACAGGTGGTGCCCAGGGGGCCGGGGGCCCTGCACGCCCAGTGCTTTGGGGCAGCGAATCTCCCACCGTCCTCCTCATGGGGAATTATCCACCCTGCCCCCCTGCAGCCTTCCCACCATGGATCACAAAGCACCTCGTTCCTATTCCACACAGGAGCTGGGCACAGAACCCAGGAGTCCTGACTAACCTGCCCCCTCCCCTCCCTACTCCAACCCAGAGACACCTCTCCCCTCCCAGAGCTCAGCACAGAACCCAGGAGTCCTGGGTTCCAGCCCCCACCCCAAGCCCTCCACTCCAGCCTCTGGGGAACATTCGAGCTCTGTTCTAGCCTGATCCGCCCTGGCGAGGGATGGGTCTTTGCAGGCCCTGGCGGGGGGTCGAAACCAGGGTCTATTCCCCCGATCCCAGCTCTGGATCTCGGATCCCGTCTCTCTACAGGGGCCGGCAGCAGAGGCCAGGGGAGCGATCGACGGAACCGACAGCCCTCGGTCGAGGGGTCCTGGAACTCCCAGCTGTACCCCCGCTGGCAGGAGGGCGACCCCCGGCAGCAGAACTGCTGGAGAGGTAGGGGCTGGCCCCTCTGAGACCAACGCTGTGCCACTGGGGGCTTCAGGTCGGGAGTGAGGGGCACCGGCAGAGCTGGGGGTGGGGGCAGGGCTGGGTTAGCAGGGGGCTGCGGGTCGGGAGTGAGGGGCACTGGCAGAGTTGGGGTGGGGGCAGGGCTGGGTTAGCAGGGGGCTGCAGGTTGGGAATGAGGGGCACCGGCAGAGCTGGGGGGAGCCCAGGGCTGGGCTAGCAGGGGCTGCGGGTCGGGTTGAGGGGCACTGGCAGAGCGGGGGGGTGGGCAGGGCTGGGCTAGCAGGGGCTGCGGGTCGGGAGGCCGAGGGGCACCGGCAGAGCTGTGGGTTTAGGGATGAAGGATTCACCCTGTGACAAGCTGGAAACACCGTGGGGGGTTGGGGGGCTGCACCCCTCCCCCAATCTGCACCCCACCAGCTGGCTACCTGCCCCTCTCCCTCCCAGGCGGCACCGTGACCTTTGACATCAGCAACGACGCCCCCACCATGACGGGCGCCAGGGCCACCTTCGCCATCGCCCTGCGCTTTCCCGGCACCCAGATGGTGCTTCCCGACGGCCGGGTCGTGTGGAGCCAGAACTGCACCGTGAATGGTGAGCCCCCCCCGCCCCGACGTGCCCCTCCCAGCAAAGCGCCCAGAGCAACGGGCCCGTCTGGAGCTGGGGAGGGGCCGTGGCTCTAACCCCCCCGCCCGTATTTCTGAGGGGGAACAGGGGAATATGGAGTATTTCAGCAGGACGTGGGGCGGAGAGTATTGCTGGGGGGGGGGTACCTAGTATTTCCAGGGGGGAGCTGTATGCACAATATTTCTATATGGGGGTGGCAGTGGATCTAGGATTTCTATAGGGTGTGTGTGGGGGAATCTGGTATTTCTCTAGGGAGCTGCCTTGAAAGCCACCCGCATTTGTCCCCTGGATTTGAAAGGACCCTCTTGGGGGGCTGGACCCCCACCCCCGGGTGCGGCTGGTGCCAGGAAATGCTGACACCCCCGATTTCTCTGCTCCTGCGGTTGACCCATCTGACAGTGGCCCCGAGGCCGAGGGGCAGCTGGTGCTGGGGGGCGGAAGTGCTGCTAGTGGCAGTGGGGGCCAGAGCTAAGGGGCTCCCAGGCTGGGGTCCAGATGTTTCTCCCCCACCCAGCGCCACCGGATCCGGCCAATGGCAGCTGCCCCCAGTGCCCCCCCCAGCTCCACTCAGGATCTGCCCCCTTCCCAGCCTGCTCCGAGGCCTGGCAGTGGGGGGGGGGGGCAGAAACAGTTCTGGCTGCCCCTAGGGCAACCCCCTCCCAAGACAGGGCTGGGAACAGAACCCAGGAGTCCTGTCTCCCAGACCCCCCCCTTTTCTAACCACTGGACCCCACTCCCCTCCCAGAGCCAGGGATAGATCCCCAGTTTTGAAAATCTCAAGACTCCAGAATCTGGAGGTTTGTACACAAGATCGGGGGTGGGGGGTGGGGTCTGGTTTGTCTGTGGCTGGGCAGCCCCGGGGCCACGCCCAGCGTGTGGGGGGGGCACTTGGCGCTGCCAGGCATCTGAGGGCAGGGGATTCTGGGCCCTGCTGCAGGAGTTCACGCCCCACATCAGCCCGATCTGGCAATTAACTCTGCCCCCAACCTCCAGATCAACCTGCCCCCCAGCCCCTGACGCCCCCCCTCACGCCCCATCAGACCAGCCCCCCCCCCCCCGTGTGACGGGCTTTGGGAGCTGAAGGGCGGGGGAGGGGCACCTGCCGCACCTTTGATTGGTTGTTCATCCCTAGAAGGTGGGTGGTACCCCTGGGGTACCCCAGGGGGAAGCAGACACGCCCCCTCCCCGAGCCAGGATAGAACTAACGGCCCCCTTCCCTCCTGCAGGTACCCGGGTGAGACAGGGCGACGCTGTCTTCCCAGAGGAGCTGGGCGAGGGCCCTGGTGCCGTCTTCCCCGACGGGCAGCCCTTCCCCCGCAGCGCCCGGGGCAAGCGCAGCAAGTTCGTCTACGTCTGGCGGACCTGGGGTGAGAGGCGGCTCCCTGCCCCAGCCCACGCCCACCGCCCGGCCCCTCCCGTGCCCCCCGTTCACCCTGCAGGCCCCTCAGAGCGCCTGGCCCTGGGAGCCCCACAGAAGGCTCCGCCCCACGGACAGAGCTGGCCCTTGGTGCCCCACGGGTGGGGTTGGCTCCCGGTACCCCATGGGGAACGCTAGCCTGAAGCTGGCCCCCGGCGCCCCCCAATAACCCTCGCCGTCTTCTACTCTTCAAAGCCCCGAACAAACGTTATCCAGTTACTTCTCCCAGCGTTTCCTAGCATTAGGCCAGATGGGGAAACTGAGGCATGGGCAAGACCCAGTCGCACTCCCTGGCAGAGCTGGGAATACAACCCAGGAGTCCTGGCTCCTGGTAACCCCCCCAGCCCCCGCTGTAACCAAGACACCTCCCTCTCCTCCCAGAGCTGGGAAAGAACCCAGGAGTCCTCGTTCCCACCCCCCTGCTCTAACCACTAGCCCCCCCAGGGCACGCTGCAGGACCCTCTCCAGTCAGAACTGGAGTCTGGGTGCGCGTGCCCCCGAGCTCTGCCCCCCTGCTCCCTCCGGCTGCACCCTGCCCTTCCCCCCCCCACAGGGCAGTACTGGCAGGTGGTAGACGGCCCCTCCTCGCTGCTGACGGTGGAGACGGCCGGCGTGCCCCTGGGCTCCTACGCCATGGACGTGCAGGTCTATCACTACCGCGGGCGCCAGAAGTTCATCCCCATGGGCCGGGCCACGTCCCAGTTCAGCATCACGGGTGAGGCTGGGCAGGGCAGGGGGCGACCGACTGGGGGCTGCTGGGTGGGGGGGGTCACCCTCATCACCACGGGCTCCATTTGTGCAGCACGGGCTCCCCTTTCTCCTCCACCTCCCTGCCCCAGCCCCTGGCCACGGCCTCACTCCGGGGCGGGCGGGCAGCTCTGCTCACCCCCTGCCACAGAGCAGCTCCCTGGGCAGGTCTGGGGGAGGGTGGTTGGGGCATGGAGCAGGTCCCAGGGCAGGGGGGCGGAGCCATGGGTCTGTGGGGGGGGGGGAAGGGTCTGTGGGATCGGGGGGGCCAGGGTCTGTGGGGCTCCAGGGGGCAGGGGGGCCCGGGGTCCATGGGGGCAGGCCCCTATCACAAAGGTCTGGAGTCTCCCTGCCCCCCCTCCCCAGACCAGGTGCCCTTCGCCGTGGACATCGCCCAGGTGCTAGACGTGGACGGGGGCGACCGGCGCTTCGTGCGGAACCGGGCCGTGGCCTTCAGCGTCCGGCTGCACGACCCCAGCCACTACCTGCAGGCCGCCGATGTCTCCTACTCCTGGGACTTCGGGGACCAGAGCGGGACCCTCATCTCCCGCGCCAGCACCGTCACCCACACCTACCTGGAGGCTGGCCCCGTCCAGCCCCGCGTGGTGCTCCAGGCTGCCATCCCCGTGGCCTGCGGCAGCACCTCGCCAACACCGGTCATGGATCCCACCACAGCCCCCCCGGCGCAGCCCACCTCTGCCTCGGCTCCAGCCAGCCTGGCGCCCAGTGGGGGTGCCACACAGACCCCAAGCCCGGCGCCCAGCGTGGGTAAGTGGCGGACGTGTCCCTGGGGCTGGGCTGCAGGTGCCAGCCTGGAACCGGCTGCAGCTCTTTCTCTCTCTGCCCGCAGTGCCCACTGCCACGGCCGAGCCAGCGACACCCACAGCAGGCCCGGCCTCTGTCCCTGCCAGCCCCGCGGAGCCCGGCACGGGCGCCACCCTCCCCAGTGCTGCAACCCTGGCCGCCACCAGTACCGCAGCTCCCACCCCTGCCTTGGAAACCGTCACCGTGCCCACCGTGGCACCCGGGTCCGTGGTCACCGTCGTCGCCTCAGACCTGGCCGTGGCTTCTCTGGATCCGCCGCTCCCTGCCTCTGTCTCTGCCGCTGGGGACCTGCCGGGCACCTCGCCACCAGCGTCCGCGTCCTCCGTGGCCAACCCGCCGGGCACCTCGCCACCAGCGTCCGCGTCCTCCGTGGCCAACCCGCCGGGCACCTCGCCACCAGCGTCCACGTCCGCGTCCTCCGTGGCCAACCCGCCGGGCACCTCGCCACCAGCGTCCGCGTCCTCCGTGGCCAACCCGCCGGCCAGTGTGGCAGGAACCGTGGCCAACGCTAGCTTGGGAGCAGCAGGTGGGTGCTCGCCTGGCATGGGGGGAGGTCCCACGGGGCTGACCCAAAAGAGCCCCCCTTCCCCGATGATTTCAGGGGTCCAGCTTGGGCCTGATCTCAGCCTGTGGGGGGCAGATCCTTGCCCGGGCTGCCTGGGGATTGAGGCTGGTCAGCGTCCGGCCCGGGCCAGGCCGGCTCGGCTCCGCCGGATACGGGGCCTGTTCCGAGCGCTGCGGGTGCCCAGGGGGTGGAGGGCAGCGAGTGGTGGCTCTGCCTTGGGGGGGGCAGCATGGTCCCAGGCCGAGCTGCCAGGGACCGGAGCCAGGACAACGTCGGGCGTCCCGTGGGGAGGTGGCTGCGACCCAGGGGGCTCGCTGGGTGGGCAGGGCCTGGCCGGGGGAGTCTCCTTTCTCTGTCTCTTGTCTCTCGGCAGACGCAGATCCTGCCGCCCCTGAGGCTCTTGTGCTGGCCAAGCGGCAGGCGCCCGCCGACTGCCTCCTGTACCGATACGGCACCTTCTCGACAGAGCTGGAGATCGTCCGTGAGTCGGGGCGCGGCGCCTCCCCCAGCCCAGGGTCCCAGCGAGCCCCTGGCCCCGAGCAATGGGGGGCGCCAGCCACAGGGCAGTGGCAAGCCACGCAGCTCCGGGCGTGGGAGGGGCCGTCCCAGCCTGGCTGCGCTCGGGGCAGGGGGCACTGGTGAAACCTGGGGGCTCCATGGTCCCTGGGGGTCAGTCTGCACTAGGGCCTGGGTCGAGATTCACCCTGACTGGGGGGCTGCCCTGCCCCCCCATGTGCTTGGAATGGGGCACAATGCAGGGCCCCCCCAGCCGTTCCCACGCCACCCCCTATATCTGGAGCAGAGCGATGGGCACTAGGCTCTGGGGCAGCCCCCGGCCCCTCTGCTGGGCACTTTCCGGCGGGGGGGGAGCTGGAGGGAGCAGGCTGTTTCCAGGGGAGCGGCGGGTTCCCGGGGTGGCTGTGGCTGGGCATCGGGGCAGGGCCCGGCCGTGCCCCCTCTAACGCCCGCCCATTGCAGAGGGGATCGAGAGCGTGGAGATCGTCCAGGTGGTGCCGCTGGCCCCGGCGGCGGGCGAGAACGCCGTGGAGCTCACCGTGACCTGCCAGGGGAGGTAGGGGGCGGCGGGGGGGAAGCATTCGGGACGGGCAGGGCAGCTTCATGCACCAACCCCCCCTCACCCCGGGGCCTGGACCCCAGCCCCACCCTGCAGCAGCACCTCAAAACCGAGGTGGGGGAGATCCCCCGGGCCATGCCACCCCCAGCATCGTCCCCCCCCCCACCTGCTGGAGCCTGGCTCCCAGGGGCACCTGGCCCATCCTGCCTCCTGTGGGTGCCCCCCACCCGTGCCCCTCCCCCATGGCCGTGCCTTACCTGCCCCCTCTCCCCAAGCCTGCCGGACGAGGTCTGCACCACCGTCTTGGACCCCACGTGCCTCACGCCCCAGCAGCGCGTCTGCAGCCCCGTGCCGCCCGCGCCCGCCTGCCAGCTCCTGCTGCGCCAGGCCTTCAACCAGAGCGGCCTCTACTGCCTCAACGTCTCGCTGGCCAACCCCGCCAGCCTGGCCGTCGCCAGCACCCAAGTCAGCGTCCGAGGTAGGGCCTGGATTTGCGGGGGGGAGCGGGGGGTGGGCACGACCCCCTCATGGCTACACAGGGAGCTGTGCCCCCCCCCGGGTGCTGGGGAGTTTGGGGCCCAGCCAGCTCTGAGATGCCTGGCTGGCCCCATCCTGCCGGGTGCTGAGCCTGGACGCGCTGGGCCGGCCTCGGTCCCAGCCCCACCTCACCGCTGCCCGTGTCTGTGCCCTGCAGGTGCCGATCCCGCCGCGCCCAGGATCACACTCATCGTGGGGCTCATGCTGGTGGCCGTGGCCCTCGGCGCCGTGTCCTACGCCTACAGGTGAGCCCAGCCCCTGCCCGCTTCGTACGCTGGGTCCCGCTGCTCCCAGAGCCGGGGCACCAAACGGGGCCACCCCCCAGCCCAGCCCGGTTTTACCGGCCAGCAGCACCCAGATGCCCAGATCAGGGCCCCCTCTGGGGCTGGGCACTGCCCAGCATCCCCTGGCCATGATCAGGGCCCCATTGGGCCAGGCCCAGCCCCGAAGAGCTTCCCTGCTGCACAAAGGGAGGGGGATGAGCTCCCAGTTCTGGAGGGGGAAACTGAGGCACGGTGCATCAGTGGCAGAATTGGGGCTAACCCAGGTCCCCGCTTTGTGGGCTGCCCTCTGTGGAGCCAGCCCCCATGTGGTGGGGTTTTTTTTGGGGGGGGGCAGCCCTGAGCCCCGGCTGGCCAGGTATGACCCCCCCCCTCTTTGCCCCTTGGCAGGCGTGTGAAGTACAGACCCCTGCCCGCCGGCCCCGCCCGCAGCCCCCTGCCCCGGGCATGGCTGCCCGACCGCGCCGCCCTGCGTCTCTTCCTGCGCCAGGCCTTCGGCACTGCACCCACCGGCGAGAGCAGCCCCCTGCTGAGCAGCAACGTGGTGTAGAGCCGGCGACGCCCCCTGAAGGACCCGGCCCCGGAGTGCCCCAGCCCGGCCCCTCCTCCTGCCATTCGGGGTGGGGGCTGGGATGCCCTAGAGCCGCACTGCTCCCTGCCCCCACAGCACGGTGGGAAGGGGGGTGGTGGTTTTCAGGTGCCCGTGTCTTACCAGCTATTAAACAGTCAGACTCCCGCCCGTGTCGGCTTGGTTCTGTCCCTGCCGGGGAAGGTGCTGGGTGAATGCTGGGGCAGGGTAGTTGGGCGGGGGGGAGGGAGATATTCAGGATCCAGCACCCCCAATGTGGAGTCAGCTGCCCCCCCACTATAGGTCATGCTTAGCGCCCTCCTCCAGCAGGGGGAAGCAAAGCAGGGGGCAGGGAGGTGCCTGCAGGGACTGGAATGGAACCCAGGCGCCCTGCCCCCCAGAACTGGGAGTAGGAACCCAGGCGTCCTGTGACGCTGTGCTCAGCCCCCCCCAGGACGACCCTCCCCTGAGCAGCGCTGCCTCTAACCCCAGGACCCCACTCCGGGCGTGTGGCGGGGGCCGGGTTGGAGGCGCCCTGGTCAAAGCCATGGCCCAGCGCCTGGGGCCCCGGGGCCCATGCCCAACCTGAGAACTGGGGTCTGTGCCCCCCTGCCCAGAACAGAGACCATTGGGGGGAGGGGGGAAGAACAAAAACTCCAACCTTTATTAGTAAGACGAGGCACTTGAAATCTCGAGGGGGGGGGGTGTTGGACTGTGGGGGCAATAAATAGGGGGGCTGGAATGTAGGGTACACGCAGGGGCCCAGCACGCTGCTGCCCCCCACTCCCCGCAGGGGCCAGAGATGCACAGGAGGGGCAGGTACATATGCCCCCTTCCCCCCCACCATGGGGCAGAAACAGCCAAGAGGAGGGTGGGCAGTGGGGGCCAGCGCTCTCAGCAGCTGGGGGGGGGGAGGGGAATAGACCAAGGCCCCCGTGCGCCCCCCCCCCGCTCACTACCGCGGACGGCCCGGGCTGGCAAGCAGGGGAGCGAGGGCAGGGAAGGGGCCCTGGCTGGCGGGGCTGCAGGTGTGACACCCCCCCCCCCAATGACACAATGGGTCTATCCAGGGCATCCAGGCGGCCGGGGGGCAGGAACCAAACCCACCAGCGCCCTGTGGTTAGGCTGTCCCCTGCTCCAAGCCAAGGGGGCCAGGTCGGGGGGGGTCCTTGTCCCCCAGCTGGGGCCCCCCCTACGACTCATGGGGTCCCTTCTTGATGCCGAAGAAGCTGGAGGAGCGGGGGGGCGGGGCCAGGAGCATGGGCGCCTGGTTCTTGTGGGTGATCCTGATCTGAAAGAGAGAGAGTGGGGGGAGGACGCGCTGGGGGGGGGGCCCTGGGCCAGACTGGGCAGGGGAGGACCCTTCCCCCAGCTCCGGTCACACAAAACACCCCCCCCCCGCAGGTTCCCTGGGAATGCACCTGCCCTCCCCCCAGCACCTCCCGTCTATGGGGGGTGGGGGGGCTGCCAGCACCCCACCCCCATGGCTCCGAACTCCACGAACCCCGGCCCCATGCGACCAGCGAGCAAGGGGCACCCAGGCCCCACACCCTCTCCCAACGGGCCGACTGCCCTGGCCCCCAGCAACCCAGCCCCCCCCCCCCCCCCAACACCAGGTGGCCCCGGCTTCCTTCACACCCCACGATGGATTGGCGGGGCGGGGGGGTCTATTGAGGCCTCTCGCGGGGGCTGGGAAAGCTGCAGGGGGCCCGGCTCCTCACCGCTGGGGGGCACAGGGGAGACCCCGATACGGCTCCTTACCGTGCAGGGCGGCTGCATCCAGGGCTCCCCGTCGATCTGCATGGGCAGGCACTTCAGGGTCCTGTGGAGACCCCGGTGTGAGACAGGAGCGCCCCCCGCAGGGGGCTGGGACCTTCCCCAACATGTGGCGGGTCCCAGGAGCGGGAGGCCAGGCCCGAGCCTGCCTCCCTTGGTATCATGGGGGGCCGACTGCCCCCGGGGGACCTCCCCTCCCGCTGCCCCTGGTGCCCCCCCGGTGCTCACCGCAGCGTGATCTCCGAGCACTTGGCCAGCCGCTTGCCTGCACTCTTCAGGCCCGTGTAGATCTGCCCCATCTCAATCACGCCCTCCAGCCCCACCACTTCCAGCCGCTTGTCGCTCAGGTCTGTGGGGAGGGAGGGGGCCGTCAGCGCTGGGGCCCCTGCTGCCGGGGGCCCGGGGCCAGGGGATGACTGAGCCCAGTCCCAACACCCGGGTCCCCCCCAGCCAGCTCCGTGGGCCGGGGGACGTGTCCTCAGTGAGTGGGGCTGGTCAGTGGGCACCCGGGGGTGGGGGTGCCAGGGGTGCCCCTGCTCTGGGGAGCTCCCTTCCCAGCCCCCCCATAGGCTGCTGTGCCTTTAAGGAGGCGGGGCTCTAATGGCTCCACCTAGTGGGCGGAGCCAAGGCGGAAAAGGCAGGTATGGGTTGGGGGGTCCCTGTGCTGGTGTTCATGCAGAATTAGCCTGAAACCTGCCTGGGCCCCGCCCCCCACCTGCACCTCAGACGTGGCCCCGCCTCTGCTCCACCTGAGGCCCCGCCCCTAACTCCGCCCACCAGATGCCCACCTGCTCCCCCGGCTCCGCACCTTGCACGCAGGTCTTGAGCGTCTCCGGATCGGTGACGGCCTCGGGCTGGCTCCTGCCGCCCACCTTCCGGGCCTCGCCCAGCGGCTTCTTCGTCTCGCCCCAGAGGTTGGAGCCGCCGTGCATGCTGGGGATGTTGAGGACCGCGACCCCCGACAGGGCTCCGCTCAGGTCCAGGGGCTGCCCACAGCACTGGGGGGGCAGAGCCCTCGTTACCCACCGGGGACCTCCTTAAACCAGCCCCCACCCGGCACTCGCCCGGCAATGCGCCAGCCTTGGGCTCTGCCAGCAGGGGGCACTGGGGGGGCAGGAGCGCCGGCTGGAGGGGGGGGCTCCCAGCTCCTCCAGCCCTGCGCTGTGCCAGCAGGGGGCGCTGGGGGGGGCAGGAGCACCAGCTGGGGGGGGGAGCTCCCAGCTCCTCCAGCCCTGCGCTGTGCCAGCAGGGGGCGCTGGGGGGGCAGGAGCGCCAGCTTGGGGGGGGGGCTCCCAGCTCCTCCAGCCCTGGGCTCTGCCAGCAGGGGGCGCTGGGGGGGGGGACAGGTCAGGAGTGCCGGCAGTGGGGGGAGCTCACCTCAATGGTCAGATATTCCTTGAGCTTTTTGCAGGTGGCGAAGATGGTCTCGGACGTGGCAAATTCAAAATACCAGAGTTTGTTCTTCATCCTGGAGAGGAACCAGAGCTCCACTAACCCCGGGTGGAAAACAGAACAAACCAAACCACAGAAGGGGGCGCCGTGGGGGCAGGGGGCTGGTGGGGGGGGGGGGGAGGGGAGTGCCCGGCTGTTCCCGTCCCAGCAGGGGGCGCCGTGGGGGCAGGGCAATGGCGGGGGGGGAGGGAGGGGAGTACCCGGCTGTTCCCATCCCAGCAGGGGACACGGGGGGGGGGGGGGGGGGGGGGCAGGGTGCTGGCTGTGGCTCCCGGCCCATCTCAGCGGGAGGGTGTCAGGGGGGTCACCAATGCGATGGGCGAGGACCTGGCTACGGACCCAGAGTCGCTGCCCGCCAAGGGCCCCCCAAGCCCCAGCCAGAATCCACATGGACGCCAGGGCCCCCCCAGGATACAGCCCCTGCCCCCCCACCCGCTAGCCTTGCCTGGCCGGCCCCCACCCACCAGCCTGCCCCAGGCCCCCCCGTGCTCACCGGCTGTTGAATTTCTCGGGGTACTTCTCCCGCATGAGGTGGAATCGGTGAGCGATGGAGGCGTCCTGGGGACGAGACAGACGCAGTCAGAGCCCAGCAGCCCCCGCCCCCCGCGGTTCCTAGGCTGGCCAGACGGGGGGGACGCCGAGCGGGGCTCCGCCCTGCCCCCCCCAAACCACCCTTACCCCCCCCCAGTGCCCAACCCCCCGGCCGTACCACGCCAATGGAGAAGTAGTTGTTGATGATCTCGTAGGGGACGGGGTCCCCCTTCTCCGCGGGGTTCTCGGGGGTCACCTGCACCAGCCACCGGTCCATGAGCAGGACGCTGCTGCTCTCCATGTCCTTCAGGATCTTCCGCAGATTCTCCCCGTCGTAGCCTGGGGGGGGGCAGGGGTCAGTGCCAGGTACGGGCAGGGGGCACCTGGCCAGGCCCGTTGCTCTGACGGGGGAGGGGGGGGTGCCAGGCTAGGCAGCCCCATAGGCCCAGCTCCGCCCCCCCCGGGCGTCACTCACCTCCTCCCCAGCGCAGGCACCGTGCCAGGTCGTTGCCGGTGCCCAACGGGAGCACGGCCACCGGGGGGCGCTGGGGCAGGTTGGCTTTATCTGCAAGGAGAGGGGGATGGTCAGGGGGGGGAGCGGGCTCCTTGGCCCCATTTCCTGCCCCTCCCCCCTCCAGCTTCCACCTACCGATGGCGTCCAGGATCCACCCCACGGTGCCGTCCCCCCCGCACACCAGGATTCGGAAATCCGGCACGTCCCGGAAAAAGTTCAGCCTGAGAACAGAGACACGGAGCTGGGTCAGCACCGGGGCCCGGACTCCCCCCTCCCCCATTTCCCTGCCAGATCCTCCCCAAGGGTTCATTAAACCCTGACCCGCCCTGGGCACCCCCCAGCTCTGCCGGTGCCCCTCAATCCTGACCCGCAGCCCCTGCTAGCCCAGCCCTGGGCCCCCAGCTCTGCCGGTGCCCCTCACTCCCGACCCACAGCCCCTGCTAGCCCAGCCCTGGGCCCCCAGCTCTGCCGGTGCCCCTCACTCCCAACCCGCAGCGCCTGCTAGCCCAGCCCTGGGCCCCCAGCTCTGCCGGTGTCCCTCACTCCCGACCCGCAGCCCCCTGCTAGCCCAGCCCTGGGCCCCCAGCTCTGCCGGTGCCCCTCACTCCCGACCCGCAGCCCCCATAGCCCAACCCTGGGGGCCGCCACACCCCTCACTCAGCCAATGCCCTTTGACCCTCGCCCCACCCCATTCATGCTGTGGAGCTGCCCCGTGGCGTTGCAATGTGGGCAAGAGTCCACTAGGGGGCAGAGCCGAGCCCCACCAGCGAAAGGCCGCAGGGCCCCGAATTCTCACTCACCCGGGGGCCGGGCCCCCCTTCATCAGGTTGTAAACCTGCCGCGGGTTGAGGAGATACTGGAGCTTCCGGAGCACCCTGGTCGTGGAGATGAGGGGAGGGGTTCAGGAGCGGCGCCGACAAGCCTAGAACCCACCGGGCATCGCCATGGACCCCCCCCGCCCGCTCCCGGACAGTCTAGATCATGGGGGGGTGCAGCTGTCCAGGGGCATGTCCCTTAGACCAGGGTGTAGCAATGACATCATGGTAACGAGACTGTCGCCCGGCAACCTCGGAACAACCCTCCCAAACCCCTCCACCCGTCACACGAGATGGGGAAACTGAGGCCCAGACAGGCAGAGAGACTTGCCCGAGGTCACACAGAGAGCTGGGAAGAGATCCCAGGAGTCCTGCCTCCCCCCCCCCCCCCCCCCCGCCCCATGTCTAACCATTAGACCCCACCCTTCTCGCACTGCCCGAGTCCTGGCTCCCAGGAGCCCCCTCTGCTAGACCCCACCTCTCTTACCTCTCCCCCTGTTTCCCGCCGCTCTTGGGGTTGACGAAGACCAGGAGGGGGTGGGTGTCGGGCACTGGGATGATCTGCAGAGCGGGGGAAAGGGGAAATGAAAGGAGGAGACACGAGCGAGTCGCGAGCGCTGGCCGGAGCAAACCGCAGCCGGGGCTGGGGGGGAGCAGGGCAATGCCTGGGCGCGGGAAGAAGTGCCCGTGGTGGGGTCTGCGCTGCCCAGCTGATGCCAAGTGCGCAGGCTGGGGCCAAGTTGCACGGTCACCTTCTGCCACCAGAGGGAGCCACTGTGCCCGGTATGAGCCAATAGTGAGTGCCCTCGCCCCTCGGTGTGTACAGACCACTGTGAATGGGGGTTGGGGGGTCGGGGGGGGGGAGCCCAGGGCTGGGCTAGCAGGGGCTGCAGGTCGGGAGTGAGGGGCACCGACAGAACTGGGGGCAGCCCAGGGCTGGGCTAGCAGGGGCTGCGGGTCGGGAGTGAGGGGCACTGGCAGGGCTGGGGGGAGCCCAGGACTGGCAGAGCAGGGGGCTGCAGGTCGGGAGTGAGGGGCACCGGACAGGAATAGCTGACCTGGGGGGCGGGGGGGTTGTTACCTCGTTCTGGGCAGGGATAAACTCCCTCATTTTTTGAAATCCCGGCCCCACCCCCGCCCGGGGCCCTGCTGTGGGGCCTCGCCCAGGGTCTATTGGCGGTGGCCGCGCCCCGCCGGTGCCAGCCAAAGAGCAGCGCGGTTGGGGGGGTCGCCCCCACTCACCCGCAGCGCCTGGCCCTCGGGCGTGGTGCAGGGCTGCAGCGTCTCCTCCACCGGGGTCCCGCCCTCGTTCTTCTGGCTGTTCTGCCTCTCCTGGAACCCAGAGCCGGGGCGTCACCTGGGGGCAGGGGCCCGGAGCCCTGGGAGAGGAACCAGCAGCCCCCAGGGGCTCCGTGGGGTCCAGGGCCGGAGCTGCTGCTTTGGGTTCAAAGCCCAGTGGGGCACAGAGCCGCTCACCGGTGTCCTCTGGTCCCTCCCCAGCGTGGGGCGGGGGAACTCCCCAGCCTGGCAGGCGCCCGGACTGGGCCATACAGCCCTAGCCAGGGGCTCGGGGCTGGCCCCGCCGCCCGCGGGGACGCACTCACCAGCACGACAGGGTAGATGGCCGAAGGGGGCAGGACGTGGTCCCGCAGGGCCCCGCAGTCGCAGGTCGGGGGCACGCTGGGCTGGCACTCCTCGTGGATCTGGGGGAGACGGGGGTTAGCGCGGCGCATGCTCCTGGCCCCACCTCCCCTGAAGCCACCCCCAGCCCCCGGCAGAGCGACAGGGGCACCGGGGGGGGGGGTGTCGCACCCACCTTGAGGTGGCACCAGACGCAGTGAAGCCCCGTCAGGCTCTGGAAACTCTTGATCTTCTTCTGACACTTGTCGCACTTGCTGGCCTCGCAGCCGCCCTTCACCCACACGTGGCTCTGCGCCTGGGAGGGGGGGGGGGGCGACAGTGAGCTACGGGGGCTGGGAGCCAGGACACCTGGGTTCTCTCCCCAGCTCTGGGAGGGGAGTGGGGTCTAGTGGCTTAGAGCGGGGGGTGAGGTGGGCTGGGAGCCAGGACTCCTGGGTTCTCTCCCCAGCTCGGGGCGGGAGGGGAGTCTAGTGGTTTACAGGGGGGGCTGAGAGTCAGGACTCCTGGGTTCTAGTCCCAGAGTCTGTCAGCCCATCAGTGACAATTCCCTTCCGCGCGCTGTGCCTCAGTTTCCCCGTCTGTACAATGGGGTCGGCGAGCACGTGGCAGGCACTTGGGGGTGGAGGATGGTTCTGGGGACCAGGGGCCGTCGCGCCGGGACGTGGCCAGACAGACCCAGGGGGTCCCCTGCCCCCCACTCACGCTGGTGTCCTTGCGGGACTTGGCGTAGGTGCTGATGCAGCTGAGGGGCGCCCGGCGGGCGCAGCGCTCGTGGGCCGTGAACTTGCAGACTGGAGGCAGAAAAGGCAGGTTAGTGACCAGGGTGGAGAGGCATGAGCTGGACAGGGGCGGGGCTTAGCTCCTCCTCTAGCCCCACCCCCATTCTTCCCCCTAGACTCCCTTAAAGGTCCTGCTCAATGATTGGCTGGGCTTAGAGCGGGCCAGCCAATCACATCTGACTGGAAGGAGGTGGGCGGTGGTTAGGCCACTGCCCCCGCCCACCGGGCGACCAGCCAGCCAATGGCAGTTTGAGCAGACGCCACAATGCTGATTTGCTTGTTTCTCATTGGCTGAGTGAGAGGTGGGCGGGGTCGCCCCAGGCTGAGCCCCCCCAGCCCCACACTACTCACAGCGCCCCCTGGGCACCTTTCCCTGGCTTGTGACCATTTCTCCAGGGGGGCCGAGGTGTGGGGGGATCCCCCTTCCCTGGCCATGCCCGCGTCAGGGGGAGGGGGGCAGAGGGGACCCCCCACCACACCCATGTCAGGGAGACGGAGTGAGGGGCAGAGGGGGGGCCGTGCCCGTGTCAGGGGGGCAGAGGGGATCCCCCACCATGTCTGTGTCGGGGGCCGTGCCCACATCGGGGGGATGGAGGCCAGGAGGGCCGGGGGGCAGGGTGACCAGACAGCAAGTGTGAAAAATCGGGACAGGGGTACGGGGTAATAGGAGCCTATATAAAAAAAAGCCCCAAATATTGGGACCGTCCCTATAAAATCGGGACATCTGGTCACCCTAGCCGGGGGGCCGTGCCTGTGTCGGGGGGGGTCAGAGGAGGCCGTGCCTGTGTCGGGAGGGGTGGAGGGCAGGGGGGCCGTGCCTGTGTCGGGGGGGCAGCGGGGGCCGTGCCCACGTCGGGAGGGTGGAGGGCAGGGGGGCCGTGCCTGTGTCGGGGGGGGGTCAGAGGAGGCCGTGCCTGTGTCGGGGGGGGTGGAGGGCAGGGGGGTAGGGGGGCCGTGCCTGTGTCGGGGGGGCAGGGGGGGCTGTGCCCACGTCGGGAGGGGTGGAGGGCAGGGGGGCCGTGCCTGTGTCGGGGGGGGTCAGAGGAGGCCGTGCCTGTGTCGGGGGGGGGTCAGAGGAGGCCGTGCCTGTGTCGGGGGGGGTGGAGGGCAGGGGGGTAGGGGGGCCGTGCCTGTGTCGGGGGGGCAGGGGGGGCTGTGCCCACGTCGGGAGGGGTGGAGGGCAGGGGGGCCGTGCCTGTGTCGGGGGGGGGTCAGAGGAGGCCGTGCCTGTGTCGGGGGGGGTCAGAGGAGGCCGTGCCCACGTCGGGGGGGGTGGAGGACAGGGGGGTAGGGGGGGCCGTGCCTGTGTCGGGGGGGGGGTCAGAGGAGGCTGTTCCCACGTCCGGAGGGATGGAGGGCAGGGGGGTAGGGGGGACCGTGCCTGTGTCGGGGGGGGGTCAGAGGAGGCCGTGCCCACGTCGGGAGGGGTGGAGGGCAGGGGGGTAGGGGGGGGCCGGGCCTGTGTCGGGGGGGGTGGGGTCAGAGGAGGCTGTTCCCACGTCCGGAGGGATGGAGGGTAGGAGGGCCGTGCCTGTGTCGGGGGGGGCAGGGGGGGCCGTGCCCATGTCGGGAGGGGTGGAGGGCAGGGGGGCTGTGCCTGTGTCGGGGGGGGTCAGAGGAGGCTGTGCCCACGTCGGGAGGGGTGGAGGGCAGGGGGGTAGGGGGGACCGTGCCTGTGTCGGGGGGGGTGTCAGAGGAGGCCGTGCCCACGTCGGGAGGGGTGGAGGGCAGGGGGGTAGGGGGGGGCCGGGCCTGTGTCGGGGGGGGGGGTCAGAGGAGGCTGTTCCCACGTCCGGAGGGATGGAGGGTAGGAGGGCCGTGCCTGTGTCGGGGAGGCAGGGGGGGCCATGCCCACGTCGGGAGGGGTGGAGGGCAGGGGGGCCGTGCCTGTGTCGGTGGGGGTCAGAGGAGGCTGTGCCTGTGTCGGGGGGGGTCAGAGGAGGCCGTGCCCATGTCGGGAGGGGTGGAGGGCAGGGGGGTAGGGGGGCCGTGCCTGTGTCGGGGGGGCAGGGGAGGCCGTGCCCACGTCGGGAGGGGTGGAGGGCAGGGGAGGCCGTGCCCACGTCGGGAGGGGTGGAGGGCAGGGGGGCCGTGCCTGTGTCGGGGGGGCAGGGGGGGCACTCACAGGTGCAGCACAGGCCCTGCTTGCGCAGCCCGACCAGGAGGGTCTCGCAGACGTTGCAGTAGACAGGCCGGTTAAAGTGCTTCAGCCGCCACATGTGCTGCCCGTCGTCCTTCATGTTCTGCGGGGAGAGAAGAGGGTCAGTGGGGGGAGGGCGGGGCGGGGGCAGCGGGTTGAGGGGGGAGGGGTTGGGGGGGGCAGCAAGTCGAGGGGGGAGGGGCAGGTTGGGGTACACGGAGCTCACCCACTTCTCCCCGAGGGGTGTGGGGGTCACCTATGGGCTGTTACCCACTTGTGGTTACCACTGGTTGGGGGGGGGGGGAGAATCAGGGCTTGTGGGGGATCCCAGGTCCACAGGACGGATCGGGATGGACATAGGGAGCTTCCCCCCAACCCCCCCGTCACACCCCCGGCTGCTCCCCAGTGGGGATCCCCATTGTTGGAGGGGGTCAAATTCCCACACAGCTCAGAGCATTTCTGCCCCTCCCCAGGATCACCCCCCTCCACCCCCCGGGATCCCCCTGCCCCCCCTGGGATCGCCCCTCTCCACCCCCCCAGGATCCCCTGCTCCCCCGGGATCGCCCCTCTCTCTTCCCCTCCCCCCCCCCGGACTCACCACTTCCAGGCCCAGCAGCACCAGCAGGGGGATGGTGGTGACCCCCCCCCGCAGCCACTCGGCCAGCGACACCGTCCCGCTATCGTCATAGTCGATCTCCTTCATCATCTCCTGCAGGATCTGGGGGGGGGGGGGGGGGGAAAGACAGGGACATGGCTCAGGGGCTCCGGGGAGGGGGGGGGGGTTTGGTGAGCCCCCACCCAGCAGCCCCCCTCCAAGAACCCCATCTCCTCCCCGCAGCAGCCCCCACGGCTGGCGCAAGGGCCTGCCCCCAGCCTGCCCCCCCTCCCACCCCGGGCTCAGGGCAGCCCCCCCCACACGCTGCCCCCTACAGTGCCCATGGGCTGGGGCCTCTCCAGGCAGGAGGGGGCAGGGCCGGGGCAGCCCCACCCACCCCACGGCACCAGCCCGGTACTCACGGGTTTGAGCTCTGTGACGTCCCAGTCCAGGTACTCGGCCACTCGCATCATCTGGGTGATGATCCGATCCACCTCCTGGGGGGACACGGGGGGGAGAAGAGAGCAGGTCGGTACCGGCCCATGGGGGGGGGGCTGGCAGAGTGGGTCAGTATCGGCCCATGGGGGGGGGGCAGGGCTGGCAGAGCGGGGCAGTACCGGCCCATGGGGGGGGGCAGAGCGGGTCAGTACCGGCCCATGGGGGGGGGGCACGGCTGGCAGAGCGGGGCAGTACCGGCCCATGGGGGGGGGCAGAGCGGGGCAGTACTGGCCCATGGGGGGGGGGGCTGGCAGAGTGGGTCAGTATCGGCCCATGGGGGGGGCAGGGCTGGCAGAGCGGGGCAGTACCGGCCCATGGGGGGGGGGGCACGACTGGCAGAGCGGGTCAGTACCGGCCCATGGGGGGGGGGGGCACGGCTGGCAGAGCGGGGCAGTACCGGCCCATGGGGGGGAGAGGCAGGGCTGGCAGAGCGGGGCAGTACCGGCCCATGGGGGGGGGGCAGGGCGGGTCAGTAGCGGCCCATGGGGGGGGCAGGGCGGGCAGAGCGGGGCAGTACCGGCCCATGGGGGGGGCAGAGTGGGGCAGTACTGGCCCATGGGGGGGGGGCAGGGCTGGCAGAGCGGGGCAGTACCGGCCCATGGGGGGGGGGCAGAGTGGGGCAGTACTGGCCCATGGGGGGGGGCAGGGCTGGCAGAGCGGGGCAATACCGGCCCATGGAGGGGGCAGGGCGGGTCAGTAGCGGCCCATGGGGGGGGCAGGGCGGGCAGAGCGGGTCAGTAGCGGCCCATGGGGGGGGCAGGGCGGGCAGAGCGGGGCAGTACTGGCCCATGGGGGGGGGGGCTGGCAGAGCGGGGCAGTACCGGCCCTTGGGGGGGTGCAGGGCTGGCAGAGCGGGTGAGTACTGGCCCATGGGGGGGGGGCTGGCAGAGTGGGGCAGTACCGGCCCATGGGGGGGGCAGGGCTGGCAGAGCGGGGCAGTACCGGGCCATGGGGGCGGGCAGGGCTGGCAGAGCGGGGCAGTACCGGGCCATGGGCGGGGGGCAGACGGCCCCCCAGGGACGGGGCACCGGGGATGGACCCATTGCTCAGCCCTGAGGCCAGAAGCACCTGGGGGTCCCTGGAGAGGTTGGGGGGGGCAGAGGCCTCCCTTTGCTGTGGGGCCAGACCCAGAGATGGGGGGGAGGGGCTGCTCCCGGCCTCTGCCAGGCCCGGGAGGGTTCTGCAGGGGCCAGGGGCTCAGAGCGGGCAGTGGGGGGCACTGGGGTGCAGGGGACAGTGATGGGGGGGCTGGGGTCTCCCCCCCAGGCCCACGGCACTCACCGAACTGTCCAGCAGGCCGTTCCCATCCTTGTCGTAGAGCTTAAAGGTGACTGGAGGGGGGGAGAGCGGAGTCAGTGGGGGGACCCCAGCCAGGCCCATGGCCACCCCACCCCCACCCTAGGCCAGCCCCCGTCAACCCACATCCTAGCACAGCCTGTCAGCCCCCACCCCTCTGGGGAAAGACGTCTGACCCCCCCCCCAAAGGTCTCCCACGAGCCCCCCGCCGTGCCCCCCCCCGCCTTGCCCCCCAGGGCCACCCCCTGCCCCCTTAGGAACCCAACTCGGGTCTGAGCCCGAGAGCTGCCCCGAGCTCGTCGCCTCTCCGTGGGGCTGGGGCGGGTGGGACCTGCCCCCCCCCCCCGTCGTTCTCCTCCTCCCAGACTCACACTCCAGCTTGTCCTCGGGGCGCCCCCCCTCCAGCAGTGAGAAGTAGCAGGAGACGTCGTTGACACAGACGAGGCCGCTGGCTGCAAAGGGACAGAGCCGGCGCTGAATCCCGCAGCCCCCCTGCCCCACACGGGACCCAGGAGATCGGGCCCCGAGGCCCATTCACTCCTCGGCTTCAGCTGCAGCCCCCAGCCCCAAGCAGCCTGTGCCCCATGTCACCCCCCTCCCCAAGGCACAGGCCCTCTCCTCAATCCAGCTCTGGCCACTGCAACAAACTGGCTAGCAACTGCCCCCCGCTGCTTGGGATCAGAACTGCTCTGCTGTGTGTCATACCCCCCGTACAGTCAGCATCTGATGGGGATTCTCCTCCAGCTCAGCCAGGCTGATGGAGCAGGCGGGGCCGGTGCACGCCCTTACCTGGCTGCTCCCCGAGGCCCGGCTGCTGCCCGGGGGCCTCCCCAGGCGAGGTCTGGAAGGACAGGAAGAGGTGCTGGCAGAGCGCGTCCGAGATCTCCTCGGCCTCCAGGTAGCTCCTCATAAACAGCTTGAAGCCCTCAAAGTCGATCGACTGGGGGGAGGCAGCAGAGAGGGGGGCAGTTAGGGGGCATCCCGGGCCTGGGGGGGGCCCTGCTCGGGGCTCTGGGGTCAGACTGGGACCCCCCTGGGTGGCACGGAGCGGGGCATCGGGTGGACTCACGTCTCCCTGCAGGTGCTGCACCAAGGCGCCATCTCCATAGAAGTCCTGCAGCACGTCCTGGACCTTCCTGCTGCTGTCTGGGGGGGCAGATGGGGGGGGGGTCAGGATCCCAGGCTCCCCCCCCCCCGGCCTGGAGCAGACGCTGCCCAGACCCAGGGCCAAGCCCTCCCCCAGCCCTGCCGGGGGGGGGGGGGGGGAAGCTGCAGTTCTGCCACCGTGACCCCCGCCCTGCTCTGGGGGCAAATCCAGCCACTCTACCGCCCCCCCCCCCCACAAGCTCCCTAGCCTTATGGGGGGGCCAGGTCAGCCCCCCCCCCGCAGGAAATCAGCCCCACCTGCAGGCCTGGAGAGTTGGTACCAGAGCAAATCCCCAACAGAGGCAACCCCTCCTCCACTCCAGAACCAGTGGGGCCGACCCCCAGCGCGAAGTGGGGTGTGGGTGGGCTCAGCTGCACCCCCCCGTGCCGTCCTCCCCCCGCCCGGGGCCCGATCCTGCTCCTGCCAGAGCAGTGGCAACTCTTCCCACCAGCCCCCGCCCAAGGCGGGGCCCAGACGAGCAGGTCTGCGGGGGGGGGGGCACTCCCGCTTGGCACCCCGATGCCCTGGGGGCGACGGGCTGTCCCCACGGGGACCCCCTACCGCAGCCCCCCGCCCCGGGGCAGCGGGACCATGGCGAGGGCAGGGCCGATCCCAGGGGGCTCTGAGCCCGAGTACCTGCCCAGGGGGGTGGGGGGGCAGCGGGGGCAGTTACTCACAGTCAATGTACTTCTGCAGGTGGGCGAACTCCTCGGGGCTCAGGGTGGCCCATTCCTTGCTCTCCGACATGACGCTCTGGGGCCTCCGGGCCGCGGCTGCGGGTGGGGGGGGGAGTTAGAAACTGAGACGCCCGTGGGGGGGTGACCGTGGGGGGGACAAAAGGAGCCAACGGGAGTGGGGCCGCAGAGCACAACGGAGCCCGGGCGAGGTGCCGGCGAGAGCGACGGGGGGGGGGGGGGAGGGCTGGGCAGTGCCCCTCACTGATGAGCTGAGCCGGCACATTCCCCAACAGAGCCAACCCATCTCCAGAGCAGCGACCGCCACCCCCAGGCAAGGCCAGCCAAGCCCCCGGCCCCCCAGATCCGTCAGCCCCCCGGTATCCCAACCGGGGGGGCCTGCGCTGGGGCTGCCGGGAGCCCAGCAGAGGAGGCCGGGCTGGCACCCATGGCTGTCGGGGGTGGGAGTGGGGCCTGATCTGCCTCTTCTGGACCCACTGCTGAGACCCCCAGCCCCACGGGCTCTTAAAGGGATATTACCCAATTACCGACTGGGGTGGGCTGGCCGCCGGCCGGCAGACGGGGGCACCATTTGCCCCAGAGCAGCCCCATGGCCAGCGCAGACACCCCGGCTGGCTCCAGCGCCGCGGGGATCCGCAGCGGGACACTTGGGAGGGCAGCTGGTACCAGCGCTTTATACCTCGCCGCGGGCGGCCACGCTGCCGGCTCTGCTCAATATTTAATGGTGCCAAGTCACGGCTGGGGGGGAGGTTTGTGGTTCTCCAATCGCGGCTGTGAATTCGGGGATGGGGGGGGGAATCGTCTGATTCAGAGACACGAACTGGGGGGAGGGAGGTGGGACTTGGCAACAGGCCAAGCTCTTCTAGGTGCCAGCTGGGGCCTGGGGCGCTCGGCCGAGTGGGCTACAAACTGCATAAGGACCGGCTAGGGGCCAAAGCCTGGGGGGGCTGAACAGCATGGGGGAGGGGCCACCGCTCCAGGCCTCCCCCCCCAGATCTTGAGTGGCACTGTGCCCCCCGCTGCATCCAGCCCTGTTCCCACCTCTGGGCCGTGGGGTCTAATGGTTAGTGCAGGGGACTTAGGAGCCAGGATGCCTGGGTCCCATTCCTAGCTGTGTCGCTGACGCTCTGCTGACTGCCCCTCTGTGCCTCAGTTTCCCCCTCAGGGGCTAATAGAGCACTGAGTGCTTGGAGATCCTCCCGCTCAGTGGGAGCCAGGGGGGAGGACTCGCGCCCGCCAGAGCCCCCGCCTCACTCCATTAGGGAGATGATTTATTCATGTTGATACCGATCTCGGCGCACACCTGGGAGCTGCCGGCTGCGCTAAGTGCTCCGAGGTCTCTGCGGGGCAGGGAGAGGACGGGACGTGCCGCCCCCATTAACGCTAATGGGGCTAATCCGAGCACGGCCCCCCAGGGCCGCCGGCCCCCTCGCAGCCCAGACAGCAAGTCTGAGACCCAAGAGCGGCTTGGATGGTGCCCTCAGTCCTGACCCACAGCCCCTGCTAGCCCAGCCCTGGGTCCCCCACCTCTGCCGGTGCCCCTCACTCCCGACCCGCAGCCCCTGCTAGCCCAGCCCTGCCTCCCCGAGCTCTGCCGGTGCCCCTCACTCCCGATCCAAAGCCCCCTGCTAGCCCAGCCCTGGGTCCCCCACCTCTGCCGGTGCCCCTCACTCCCGCCCCGCAGCCCCGGATCCCCCAAACTGTCAGTGCCCCTCAATCTCAACCCGCAGCCCCTGCTAGCCCAGCCCTGGCCCCCCAGAACGTGGCCCTTCAGGATGACGGGCTATAGAACAAGAAAATCAGTCACAAAGGACTGTATTAAGGGAAGTCATCGCAAGGACAAGCTGGAGCAGTAACTCACCCGCTTAGCCAGGCCGGGTTGACGGCCACTAGCGCAGCTGGAGGGGGGCAGGGCTGGGCTAGCAGGGGCTGCGGGTCGGGAGTGAGGGGCACCGGTGGAGCTGCTGGGGAAGGGCACAAAACTGGGGGCACTGGCTAGGGAGATGGGGACCCAGGGCTGAGCTAATATGAGCTGAGGGGCTAACACGCAGGACAATGAAAATGAAGGAGGGCCAGGAGCCAGGACTCCTGGGTTCTGTCCCCAGCTCTGGGAGGGGAGTGGGGGCCGGTGTTTAGCTCTGCCAACCTTCCTGTACCCCGACTGGTCCCACCCCCTGTTCCGTTAGCTCCAAGGCCCTGCAGTCGGGGGGGGGGGGGGCTCTGACTTTGCCTCATTCCCAGCCCCCCCCCCTTTCATCCCAAACATGTGACTAACCAATTTCCCCCCCTCCCCCCCCCGCCTGGGGCAGCTGCTCTGGGGCCAGCAGGGCCAGGAGTCCCCCTCCTCCCACGCTGTGGGGCCAGCTCCGGGTGGGGCCAGTGGGGGAGGGGACGACAAAGCCAGTCCAAGCCCTTCAACAAACGACTTCTGCTTTCGGTGGATCCATTTTTAGAGCAGTGTGGGCGGGGGGGGGGGGCACGCCCACAGGGATCCCCTGGGCAAGAAATGACTCCCCCCCACTGTAAACATGGGACTGTCCCGGGGCAAGGAACAAACCACTGGGACGGGGGGGGGGGGCAGGGTGCCAGTGCCACCTCCCCCAACATACCCCCCCAGAGACACCACCAGCACCCTACACAAACCTCACCTCCCTGTGCTCCTCCCAGCCATGCACACACCCCCTCGGTACAAGCCCAGCCGCTGGGGAGCAGGCAGCCGCTCAGCACCCCCCCACTTTCACGCAGGGGGTGGGCTTCGAAGGCGGCTTTGCTCAGTGCCCGCCCCCAGGGACCCCCCGGGCGAGGGGGGGCAGGAAGGAAAGAGGCGTGAAATGCGGCCCAGGCAAACGGCTCCTCCAGGCCGAGCCGCAGAGATCCCAGAGGCCTGGCTGGCTCCCCGCCCGCCCCCGGCTGGATGGGAGTCCCCCTGGCAGCTCCCGGCCCTGGGGGGAGGTGGGGCACTGAGGCAGCCCGGCTGCACACCGAGGGGGGGGGGGGGTACGGGATATGATGGGGCTTCCCGACGCCTCGCCGGGAGGCTGCTGTCAATGCAGCCCCCAGGAGGCGAGTTTAGTGAGTCCTCAGCTTCACCCTCAGCCCAGGGATGGTGCAGCTGAGCCACTTGTGACCAGAGGGAAAGTCCTGCCTGACCCCAGCTGGGGCACAGGCTGTGCCCTGGAGCATGAGGGTTGCCAGCCCCCGGGAGAATTCCAGCCTCGCTCCTCCAGCCGGCCTGGCCTTTCTGTCAACTCACTTCCCCCTTTGCCCCCAGAATATCCTGCAGCTGTGACTTCCACGGGGCAATCACACGGGGAGGGGCAAACCGTGAGCTCTGAGCCCACATCAGTCAGAACCTGAGCAGGGAAGGCAGATGCAGCCACAGCCAGGGTGAGGGGCCGGGCGCTGCATCTGATTGAACAAACTTAGCGGCAAAGCTAATAAACCCTGTTGTTAATGGGGCCGTGAACCTTCTCTAGCACCTGTTGGATGCACTTACAGCCCTGATAGGATCCTGCTCCCCCACCCTTTATAGAAGGGAAACTGAGGCAGAGCGGTGCTGCGACACAAAGTGAGCCAGCAGCACTACTGAGAAAAGAACCCAGGAGTCCTGGCTCCCAGCCCCCATGCTCTGACCACTAGACCCCGCTCCTCTCCCAGAACTAGGAACAGAACCCGGGAGTCCTGGCTCCCAGCCCCCCTGAGCTGTCAGGAGGAGGGCAGGCGCGCTAGGCCATGGGTAAGGGGCACCGACTCCGCCCTGGACACATCCCAGGGATCCTGAGGTTACTGAGTCCTGCTAACTCCATCAGCGGCGCTAAATTTAGCTCGGCTCCGCCTGCCCCTGGCTCCACCAGCCGAGCGCGGCAAATGGAAACCAGATGCTGGGAGAAGCCGTTTGGGGTTGGAGGCCAAAGCTTAACACCTTGATCCCCAGGGGGCGGCCGAGCAGGGGGCCCGGCCCTGCTGCCCCCAGCCTGCCCCCCTCGTCTGGCCCTGCCCAGCACACGACTCGGAGAACCCTCGGCTCTGACCCAGCCCAAGGCCAAGCCCTGCTCTGCCTGGCCTCGCTCCTGGGATGCCAATTGGCTACACGCGCGGGCTCAGGCCAGGGAGGAGAGAAGGGACACCAGGGACCCCCACTGCAGCGCCCACAGGCCCCCCGGCCAATGGTCCAGCCAGTCCCCCTCAGCCCCCAGCCCTGGCTCCAAGTGACCCCTGCTGCCGTCTAGCCAGGCTGGGGACCGGGCGATCCAGGGAAAAGCCCCTCCCCACGATCCTTTGTCATGAACGGGGCAGCGCCGGGGGGGGGGGGGGGGGACGACACTCAGACACCTGCTACCCTCCCCAGGACACCACTGGGCCTCTCCTCGCCAGCCCCATCGCTCCTCGTGGGGGGGCACAGCAGGGCTGCACCCCAGCCCGGGGCGTTATCCCAGCGTGACGGAGGAGATTTCACGCTCGTGTTGCCGACAGACGCCACCCAGCCGATTTTTGGCAAGGCGGCTGGCGTGCTAACGGCCCCCCCCGCCCCCCCTAGGCATGGGGCTGCAGCTTCCCAGCCTGGAAGGGGGCAGCTCCCCCCGCTACTGCGCCTCGGCCTCCCACCCCCAGCACCCCGTCACCCAGCAAGTGCCACTGTACCTGGGAGCTGCACAAGGCAAGTGAGTGCTGGCACGGCCGAGGGGGGGAGACACGGGGGGACTGTTCTTAGCAGCCCCTGTCCCGCAGCCCCCGGCTAGGCCAGCCCTCTCCCCCCAAGATCTACCAGTGCCCCCCAATCCTGGCCCCAAAGTGCTTTGTAAACACGAGTCGTTACTTTAGCCTCACAGCCTCCCCGGAAGGGTCCCTGCTTTCCAGATGGGGAAACTGAGGCAGAGAGGGGCGGGGACTTGCCTACAAGCACCCGGAAAAGAACCCAGAAGTCTCGACTCCCACCGTTCTCCCTCTGGGCCTGCGCCCCCCCGCCCCCCTGGCCCAGCTGAGCCGACGCTCCCTGGCTTGGTGCCAATGCACGGAGCAGCCCCTGCTCCCCACCAGCCAGTGCTGGGCAGACAGGGGGTGGGAACGCCGGGGTGCTGGCCCAGGCTGGCAGGCTCCCTGCCCACCCACTCTGGGATTCCTGGCTAATCCCCTAATAGGTTCCAGCTGCCCTTAAATGCTTCCCAGGCTTAGCCAAGCCGCGGGGGGGGGGGGGGGGGGGAAGAGGGTGAGCCCTGCATGGGGGAGGGGATGGTCCAGGGCTCGGCAGGGGGCCGCCCGGCCATGCAGGAGGGGTGGGAATGTCAAGGGAAAGGCTCAGTGCCCTGCTCTGGGGCTGCCCCCCCATCCAGCTGTCCACCCCACTCTGCTTAGCCCTACCCATCCCAGCTGGCCCCACTGCCAGGAGCTTGGGCACTGGCTGGCCCCCACCCATGCTCCAGCTGAGCTGCCAGCCCCCACCTGACTAATGGGAGGGGTGGGGGTCATCCCCCCCAGGCTGGTCTTGTAGGGACAGCACAAGGAGAAGGTGGTTGAGCTCAGGGGGGCTGGGAGCCAGGACTCCTGGGTTCTAGCCCCAGCTCTGGGAGGGGAGTGGGGGCTAATGCATGGGGAGGGGGCTGGGAGCCAGAGACTCTCCATTTTAACTCACTCTCGCTGGACACAAGGCAGCTGCCCCGACCCCGTCTGGAGCGGCCGAGCCAAGCGAAAGTGGGTCCGAACTCCGCCTGGCAGCCGGCTCCCCGCACAGCTCTGAGCTCCCCGGCTTCCCCGCCAGCCCGGCCATCGGCTCTGACGCAGCCCCCAGCCGGATCCAGACACCGCGAGTCAGTTACTCCCTGCCATCGGCAGGCCAACACCCTGCGTCCCCAGCGAGTTCAGGCCTGTAGAACCAGCAGGCTTGAATGAAGGAAATGCTCCTGCCCTGGCCCCACGAGGGGGCCAGCGGTGGGCGGTGACTTTTAACAAGTGCCTTTGGAGTGTTTGCTGGTGCCTGGTGCTGGGCCCCTCACCCTGGTGTCTGACTCCGGGGGATCCTGTTCCTAGGCAGGGGCAGGGCGAAGCCCTCACTCACTGCACTCCCCGTAGCCTAGGGCCTGGCCTGCCTCCCACAGAGGTTACAGCAGCCCCAAGGCCACTCTAAGTGACACGCTGAGTTTCTGGGGCCCTGGGAAATGGGGGAACAGTCACCACACAGGGCCCTGATCCCAGCTCCACACTGGCTGGGGAGGCCCTGGGGGGGGAGGCCCTTTCACCCAGCCACAAGCTGAGCATCACCAAGACCCCCCCACCCCCGCCAGTGAATACGGCTCTCCCTTCCCCTTGACTAAGGTAGGTTCTTGCTTCATCCCTGTCTCTCTGCAAAACGCCCCTCCCGCCTCGCTTCAAAGCAAAGCCCCATCGGCCTCCCCCCGCCCCCAGAGCAACGGAACAGTCTAGGCTGCAACTCCCCGAAGGGGTTAAGTCAGCTGGACCCTGCATCCCCTCCCGCCTCAGCACAGTCAGAGGGATCCAGTGAGCCAAGCCCCCTGCTGCCCCAGTCCCTCCACACGACCCATAGAAGGGATGAGCATGGGGGGGGGGGTCCACCCAGCCTTGGGTTCCCCCCTCGCGTGGCATCCTGAGCTGGGTCAGCGCTTGGATGAGGGAGGGCCAAGGAGCTGCCGGCCCAGTGGGGGCTGGCGCTGCCCTCAGACCGCCAACCACCGCTCTGTCGGGCCCTGCCTAAACAGCTGCTGCGCCCCACCCCAGAGGTGGCTGCATCTCCGTGGCGGAAGACGACCTGTCTATAGCCAGCGCTGGGGGAGGAAAGGCGCTCGGGAATCACGTTATTGTTTGTCCACCGTTCAGATCTTGGCAGGAAGTTATTTTGTTTTCCTTAATTAACAATCACTCTGGCGGCAGGTTGTAAACCCCCCCGCGTTGCTCAGAGCTCTTGGGTAAACGTGTACTTTGGCACATGGCTGGAGCTGGGCCCTTTAGCACAAGAACGCAGGTGGATGTTGCCTCTCCGGTTTAAGGAGAATTGCTGGGGGCAGGACAAACCCTTCCCCGCCCGCGCGCCCGCCCGCAGCGCTGCTTTCTCCCCATGGATTGTGCCAGGCTCCAGACACGACAGCGTCAAATCCAAACAGAACAGGAATCGCAACCCCCCAAAACTCGCCCCCCGGATCAATTAACTGAGGGGGGGTAGGCCTGGGAGCCAGGACTCTTGGGTTCCATTTCCCCTGGACTCACTCAGCCTCCCAGCGCTGACAGACGGGGCCCGCCCTGGAGGTCCAGTTGCAACACGCGCCCTGGCGGTGAGGGAGCCGGACCAGCCGAAGCCCCAACCTGGCCCAGGAAGGATGTTTTCCCCCATATATAAAAGTTAAACAAGATGGCAGGGCCTTGAGTCACGGGGGCTGGTTTTCTCCTGGGCCAGGGCATCACACACAGAAACCTGCCTCCGAAATCCCAGGGGAGGCTGAACCCCTAAAAAATCTAGGCCCCAGGGAGCTGATCCTCAGCTAGTGTTAACCAGCAGCACCCCCCCATGCCACCGGGCCCAGTCCCCCAGCTCCCGCGCAACGGAGATTCACTGGGCTCTGTATTTAGCAGAGCCAGAGGTCGCAGCATGTAGGTTTGATCCAGCCGGATTAGGCCTTGGGGGTCAGAGATTCACCAGCAGCGCCTGGAGCCAGAGCTCAGCACCCAGTGGGCTCCGGATTTGGGTTGGGGGTGCTCCGCTGGGTGCTTTGCTGGCTGGAAAGTCTGGCCCCACGCAGGCCCATCACCTCAGACAGGGGTCTCCCCCTGTGCCCTGCCTCGCTGGTCCCCCTGGCCTCTGCCCCTCGCTACACTGCCCCCCGCCTGCCCCACCAGCCACCCTCAGCCAAACGCCCCAGCACCCCCTCCTGTGCGGCCCCTTCCCCTTCGCCTCCCTGCAGACCCCCAGCACCGCGACGGCTCCTTCGTGGCAGCTTGGGGGTAGGTGGGGAACGCGGGCACCGACCAGGCGGGGGAAGCCCTGGCAGACGTGGCAAGCTCACCCGGGCACGGTGCTCGGGATTGCAGAGTCCTTGGGGCAGGGGCCACCCGTGGGCTATAAACGTACAGTCCGGGGGGAACCAGGGGACCCCTCTGGCCCTGGCCTTGCAGGACGGTGGAGCACAGGATCTAGGGGTCCCTACTGGCCAGACACCCTATGAATGGGTGCAAAAGCCCAGACACCCTCCCCCTCCCGGCAGCCCCACCAGGGCCAGGACGGATTGAACCCGGAGGGTCACACTGGGGCCAAGGCGGGGCACAGAGAAGCCCCTTCCCCTGCCCAGAGCCGGGCACTGCAGGGAGCGGGTTACTCCCCGGAGCCCCCCCGGGCACCCGGAGCGGGGAGCGGCCGGACTCGGGTCCTCCTCCGCGGGCGCTGCGGGAAGGGGAAGACCCGGGAGCGCAGGGATCCCCCGGGACGCCGCAAAGTTTCTTTGCCCCTCGCCAGCGCCGGGGGTTGCGGAGCCGGGCGGGGGTCGCGGGGGTCCCCGGCAGCTCCGTCCCCCCGGGCGCGCCCTACCTTGTCCGGAGCTCGGCAGCGCGGGGCGAGCCTGGGGCGCCGCCCGCCCGAGCCCGGCCCCGCTGACATCACAGCCCGCCCCGGCACCTCCCCTCCCGGGGCCCCGGCACCTTCCTCCGGCACCTCCCCTCCCGGGCCCCCCGCACCTTCCTCCGGCCCGCTCCCCTCCGGTGCGGCGGCAGCGAGGCGAGCTCCGGGCGATGCGGGCAGGTTCACCCGGGCCCCGCAGCGGGTTTGCGACGCCCCCTCCCGGAGCTCTGCAGAGCCCGGCTGCCCCCAGCCCTCAGCCTCCTGCCCCGGGGGTGGGGGGGACACACTTAAAGAGACAGCAGCGCACTGCACCAATCTGCAGTGAGACCAAACCCCGCAGAGTCGCTGGGGCCCCCCGGGCTCCCCCCCCCCCCACCTGCTTAGTTCCTGGCAGGGGTTAGTTAAAGCAAGAATCCAGCTGGGGGGGCTGGGGCTGGCCTGTTGCCAACAGGACTTTTCTGGAACCCCCCCTCTGGGACACACCCCCCCCCCACGCCTTGGCCTTGAACCGCAGGGCTGGGGGAGGATTAGGGGCCAAATTCAGGGGTGGCGCAAACAGCTCTGACTTCAGCGCTGGTGTGTGTGTGAGGTGGCACCAGCGGCACATCAGAGCCATAGGACAGTAGGACCGGACGGAAGAACCTCGGGAGGCCTAGTCGGGTCCCCAGCGCCCATGGCAGGATGAGGATTATCTAGCCCGTCCCTGGCAGGGGCTTGTCCAACCTGCTCTTAACAACCTCCAGTGGTGGAGACTCCACCACCTCCCTGGGCAGTTTATTCAGGGCTGTGAGCCGGGCAGCTAGGGTGACCAGATGTCCCGATTTTATAGGGACAGTCCCGATTTTGGGGTCTTTTTCTTATATAGGCTCCTATTACCCCCCACCCCCGTCCTGATTTTTCACATTTGCTGTCTGGTTGCCCTACGGGCAGCTGACTTCGCCAGGCCAGCCTGTGCCCCTGAGTGGGGGGCTGGATTTGTGCAGGGTGCCTGGCTGTATCTCTGGTCCCGAAGCCGGCAGCACGCGGGGGCCTCTGGCTCTTTGCAGGCCTGACTCGATGGGTCCGTGTGGGCAGCTGAGTTCTGGACCTGGCCCCATCTGTGTGCTGGTGGGGGGGTTTCTGGGTCCGGCCGCGTGTGAGGAATCAATCTCGGTGTGTGTAAAAGGGCTGCACGTCCATGCATCGGCGGGGGTGGAATCAGCCTGGATCTCTGCATGTGGGTGCAGGTATCTGTGTGTGTGTCGCTGGCTCAGCCCTCGGCACCGATCCGTGGGTGTGCCGGAGCCTGCCTGTACAGCTCCGCACACGTGGGCCTGCCCAGGCCTGCCCTCGCCGGGCGCCTGTCTGAGCCCCGCTCCGGGCACGCGGGCTCCGAGTGCTCTCTGGGATCGAGGCCAGGCTGCCAGGTGCGAAGGGGCGGCACTGATCCGGAGACGTTCGCTAGAAACGCTGGGCGGCAGGAGGGGACCCACACCCCTGTCACCTTTGAGCCATTCGTCCCTTTCTACGCCCTCGTCCTTCTCCCCCAGGTGTGATCAGTGTGCACATGTGTGCTGCGAAGGTGCTGCCCCCCCCCCCAGTTCAGTCTGGGCCCCAGCCAGCCCTTGGCCTTGGTGCTGGGGGTTTAAGGGTCCCACCTGGGAACTGGACTGAGACCCAGCAAACTCACTACACTCAGGCCACCCGAAAGCCCTTGCAGTCTGGCCAGGAGCAGCTGGCTCGGGTGCACAGAGTCTTGCCCCCTGGGCTACCAGTCCAAATCCAGTTCAGCGACCAAAAGATGCTGCCACATGCCTGGCATGGATGGGCCCCCTCCGCGCCAGGCTCAGCGGAGAGGCCAAGGACTGACCGGGTCGGGGAGACTCGACTCCTGTCGCCCCTGCTGGGGCTGTCTGCAGTCTGGAGGGCGGAAGCGCTGTGTGCCGTGGCCCCCTGAACCCCAGGGCGAGGCACAAACCTGCAGCTGGAATTTCCCCTTCGTGGGCTGCCGAGCTTTTCTCTGCCGGCTGAGCGGGCGCGTGGGCGGGATGCGCGAGTGCTGCGGGGAGCCGATGCCGCCTCTGCAGCTGTTTCCATCTAGGGTCACCCGGGGGGGGGGAAGTGGGGCAATTTGCCCCGGGCCCCGCAGGACCCCCCACGAGAATATAGTATTCTATAGTATTGCAACTTTTTTTTATGGAAGGCCCCCCGAAATTGCTTTGCCCCAGGCCCCCTGAATCCTCTGGGCGGCCCTGTTTCTATCTCACGTTACCCTGTTACCCTCCTTCGCGCCTGGCTTTGCAGATGGGGACAGGGAGAAGGGACTTGCTCACGGCCCAGCACTGAGTTAGTGGCAGAGTTGCTTGGCAGTTCCTGGCCCACTGCAGGGAGACCCAGGCAGTGCTGCCCTCCATGGACTGCACGGTCTCTTCAATGCAGCAAACCAGGCTGGAGCGGGGGGGCTGGACTCTGGAGCCGTGTGCTCTGTTAAACATCCCCCCCGCCCCCGTTTAGTACAGAGCCTGGGAAAGCCTCTAGCAGCTGCTCACGCTGGGAGCGGATCGAGCAGCCCCCAGTGCTCTCCCCTAGGACTGCAGAAACTCCGGCCTGTCGCTCGGCCGCAGCGGAGCCGGAAATAGGAGTCGAGCAACAAAAGAGGCTGAAAAGCGGCGCTTTTATCTGCCCTGGGGATCTCCGGCCGTTGCTGCATTGTGTGCGCTCCGCGCGAGGGCAGGATGTGCCCACCCCGAGCCCCGCCCCGCCCCCGGAATCCCCCCCCCCCCGTGGCGAGTGCGGGCGCAGCGGAGCGGCAGATGGGGCCGCACGTCCCGGGCCCTGGAGGGAATGAATCAATGGCTGTGCGTGTACACGCGGGTCCGCTTGGGAGGATGTTACCGAGGAGAAGGGAAGGCCCACGCGACAGCACATGGCGAGGGGGGATTTCGCTCCCGGGGCACCTGGAAAAGCCGTTCCCACCTGGCAGCCTGCGTGGGCCGCCCCAGTGTCCCCGTGGCCGCCCCGGCTGGCCGAACAGGCCCCTCGCTCAGCGGAAAGGCCCATGTTGATGGAGCTCGTGGGGCGGGCGGGGTCCCTCTGGCTGGGGCTTAGGCCCCCATGGCGGTGGGGCGGGCGGCGGGTCTCTCACTGTGCTGTGGGTCTGGCTCTGCGGGCACCGTTCCCAGCCCTGCATTGACTCAGACGACTGTGCTGCCAATCAGGCTGTCGAATCGAAATACCAGCTCGGATGAATCACGCCGCTGTGGCGGGGACAAGGGCTGTCATGGGCCGAGCCTGCTCCGGCTGACGAATTCTTCGAAGGCGGCTGGTTCGTCAGGCTTTCAAACGACAGCCAGGGCAGAGCAGGAGCATAGTTACCATCCTGTGAAACCCAACGGGAATGGGGGGGGGAGATTCAGATTGGGGGGATCTGAAAAATAGGGGTATCCGGGGGTTCCTAGCCATGCTGTGTAGTGGGTGACAGCTTCCGTTTGGAGAAGAGGTGGGGGTTGGGATATACTGTGAATGGGGTGTATGTGTATGTATACACACACCATAACACACTCACAACTTCACCGCGTTGGCAAGGCTAGAACCCAGGTCTGCTTGCTCCTACCCCTTAAAGGAGAATCCCCAATAGCTGAAAGCAGTCCAGGTGCTATGGTACACAGTTGCCATCCTCATCCCATCCAGTAGAGGGCAGTGTTGAACATATCCATGAACTGGGCCACTCGAACCTACGTATTGTTAAAAGCTTCGCCATTTGTCAAACATAAGAATGGCCAGACTGGGCCAGCCCAACGGGCCACCTAGCCCAGTCTCCTCTCTTTGACAGCGGCCGGTGAGGGAATGAACAGAACAGGGCAATTACCGAGTGATCCATCCCGTCATCCAGGCCCAGCTTCTGGCAGTCAGGGGCTAGGGACACCCAGAGCCCAGGGTTGCATCCCTGACCATCTTGGCTCATAGCCAGTGATGGACCCATCCTCCGTGAACTGATCTAGTTCTTTTTTGAACCCCATTATAGTTCTGGCCTTCACAACATCCCCTGGCAATGAGTTCCACAGGTTAACTGCGTGTTGTGTGAAGAAATACTTCCTTTTGTTTGTTTTAAACCTGCGGCCTATTCATTTCATTGGGTGACCCTGGTTCTTGTGATATGTGGAGGGGTAAATAACGCTTCCTTATTCCCTTTCTCTACACCAGCCACGATTTATAGACCTCTATCATATTCCTCCACGGTCATTTCTTTTCGAAGATGAACAGTCCCAGCCTTTTTAATCGCTCCTCAGATGGAAGCTGTTCCATCCCCCTAATCAGTTTTGTTGCCCTCCTCTGTACTTTCCCCAATTCTTCTAATCTATCTTTTTTGAGATGGGGCGACCAGAACTGCAGGTAATATTCAAGGTGTGAGTGTACTTTGGATTTATGATGTTTCCTGTCTTATTATCTATCCCTGTTTTAATGGTGCCTACCATTCTGTTCGCTTTTTTGACGGCCGCTGGACATTAAGTGGATGTTTTCAGAGAACTCTCCATTATGACTCAAAGCTCTCTTTCTTGAGTGGTAACAGCTCATTTTGACCCCGTGACTGTATAGCTGTAGTTGGAATTCTGTTTTCCAAGGTGCATTACTTTGCATTGATCAATGCTGAATTTCATCTGTCGTCGTGTTGCCCAGTCCCCCAGGTCTGTGAGCTCCTTTGCAGGCTGCTTTGGACTTAATGATCTTGAGCAATTCTGTATCGTTTGCAAACTTTGCCACCTCACTCTTTATTTCTTTTTCCAGCTCATATATGAATATGTCTATCAGCACTGGCCCCGGAACTGATCCTTGGGGGACCCCACTATCTACTCTTCGCTGTGAAAACTGACCATTTATTCCTACCCTTTGTTCCTACCTTTCCACCTGTTACTGACCTGTGAGACCTTCCCTCTTATCCCACGACTGCTCACTTTGCTTAAGAGACTTTGGTGAGGGCCCTTGGTAAAGGCTTTCTGAAAGCCCAAGTTGACTAGATCCACTGGATCACTTTTGTCCACGTTTGTTGACCCCCCTCGAAGGATTCTAATAGATTAGTGAGGCGTGATTTCCCTTCACAAAAGCCGTGTTGACTCTTCCCCAGCAAATGGTGTTCATCTGTGTGTCTGATCATCGTCCACAAACAATGCATGCCCCAGCCATGCACCCCAACTCAGGCCAAGTCGGGGGGGAATGAGGGGAGAGCCTTCCCAGCATGCCTTGCAAGCCAACAGCCTTCCCATGCACAGACAGGCAGCCTGTTAAGGTTGACTCTGTTGAGCAGGAGTTAGCTTTGTGCCCTAGAGACTGCAAACAGAGCGGCGTCGGTTGCCCCTTGGAAGGCTCACCCCCATGGGGACCAAGGTGGCGGAAGGAAGGGGGTGGGCGTGGGGAAGGCAGAGGCACAGTGCAGAGAAGCCAGGTACGAGCAAGTATGTCCCTGCCCTGGGATGAGTCACAGGTGCGGCACCCACTTCCCTGTCAGCCCCAGTGCTGCTGCCCACGTCTGAGTGAGAGCGAGAAACCGCCAGAGAACAAAGAGAAAGGAAAGGAGGAGCGAGGCTTGCTTGAAAACAACCGAGCCGCACGCTGCAGAGCGGGGCTTCGGTGCTGACGCCACCGCAGATAAGTTCTGCTTCCTTCAAGCACGGCTAGGACCCAGGAGCCCTGGGTTTCTGCCCCACTGTGTTCTAACCACTAGCCCATGCTCCCTCCCAGAGCTGGAGACCGAACCCAGGAGTCCTGACGCCCAGTTCTCTGCACTGGCCACTAGACAACACTCTCTCTTAAGCTAGGATAAGAACCCAGGAGTCCTGACTCGCAGCCCTCCACTCTAACCACTGAAATTACCGAACAAGACTAGAATAGTCCCACTGTGGATTTCTGCCCGGCTGAGAGCGCCGGAGCGGAGAGCTGGGAGGTGTTCGTCTCGCTTTGCTAGTGACTGAAAAACACACAAAAAAGAGGGAGCAGAATTGTTGTTCTGGGCAGCCCACCGACAGCTCCGCGTAGCCCCGAAAGCGCCAGGCTCGGAGCTAACTGATGCTGCCTGACCGCGCGTGGGAATTCGCAGGCACCATCTGCTCTAAGAAATGCACATGCTGCGGATATTAGCTTCGTCGAGGTTGGTCTCCCCTGCACCTGTGAGCTGGAGAAGGGCGGGAAGCGGCAGACTGGAGGAACGGAGCGAGAGGCAGGGAGGGGTGTGTGTTAGAATGGGTGACCCCAGGGAGCAGCGCTCCAGAAATACCTGGACAGACACGGAGACGCCTGAGGCTGCTCTAATTTACGCTCGAATGCCCCTGGCTCCCTCTGGCCCTCAGGGAGCAGGGAACAGCCACAGCGCAGCGTGCTTTGGCCACTCCCCCGCTCTGCCCTCTCAGGCTCCGTCACGCTGCCAGAGCCTGAGTGTAAGTGGGAATCAGCCTCGATCCCGTGTCACGCTGCATTTCTACTGGCTCAAGCCCAGCCCAGCACGCGCGTGCCCGAGCGGATCACGTGTTCGAGCCCTCGTGCCGTTGTTTACACTGGAGCCAGGTGAGCGTGCAAGCCCCTCGCCCCCGTGCAAAGTCTGCCGGTGGGTTTCACACTGGTTTGCACTGGTGTTAGCGACGAGGGCGTCGGAGCCCGGGCCGGTTCTGCTGGGGTCCAAGCCGTGGTTGGGACCGATGGGGGGGTGTATGGGGAGGCACTCCAGCCTGTCCCTACCCCCTTTCCTGGGCCCCTCGCCCAGGTGGAAAGGATCGAGCCAAGCCGGGGCGTCTCACCCTGTCTCCCCAATGTTCAGCACGACACCTGCTGGGTACTCACTGCAGGGCTCAAGCCGGCTCTGTGCACTGCACGCAGCAGCTGGAGGAGGCGTAAAGCAGACACAGATCAGCAGCTCTGCTTCCTCCCGCTGTGTGTATCTCTCGCTGGGATCAGAACTCAGCCCTGCTGGCAGGACTTCCCTGCCTGCTGGCCACTTGACTGGTAAACCTCAAATCTCTGCCGATAGGGATCACCCACAGATGCTCCTCAGCGGGTGCCCCGATGAATGGAGAGCGGTGATTGAGTGCCTGCGGCATGAGGGCTGCATGGCTGAGACGCCAGAGACGCTGAGACGAGGGAGTCCAACCTTCTCCTGGGGCAGCGAGGGGGGGCCCGGGAAATGCTGTTCATGGAGTCACAGAAGTGCTGGGCTGGGGGGACCTTGAGCGGGTCCAGCCGCCTCCGTGGAGGCCACCCGGGTCACCCTAGACATGCCCGGCCAGAAGCTTGTCCCAACTGCTCTTACAAATGTCCACCTCCCCTGGAAGCCGGTTCCACTGCCCGGAGAGTTATAAAGTTTAAATCTCCCTTGCTGCCGACGAAGCCCCTTGCATCTTGTCCTCCTTCGGTGGACCTGGAGAACGCTTGATCCCCATCCTTTTTATAACAGCTGTTATCAGGTCCCCCCGCGGCCGCCTTTCCTCATGACTCAGCGGCTTGGAAATCAGCCGGATCACTGGGAACGGGAATCGCCATGCGGAAAGGCCTACAGGCCAAAGGCCCGGTATGCTACACACACAGGCTCCTCTTCACTAGGTTTTTCGAATTGCCCGTTAACCCCAGGTAGCTTCTGGCTCCAAACCGGCCAGCCCCGCTCAGAGGGAACTGCTGGAGCCGAAGGCTAGTGGGTAGAGCTGGGGGAGACCAGGGCTAGGATAGCAGGGGGCTGCGGGTTGGGAGTGAGGGGCACTGGCAGGGCTGGGGGGAGCCCAGGGCTGGGGGGAGCCCAGGGCTGGGCTAGCAGGGGCTGCGGGTCGGGAGTGAGGGGCACTGGCAGAGCTGGGGGGAGCCCAGGGTTGGGCTAGCAGGCGCTGCAGGTCAGGATTGAGGGGCACTGGTGGAGCTGGGGGGGACCCAGAGCTGGGCTAACAGGGGGCTGTGGGTCGGGAGTGAGGGGCACTGATGGAGCTGGGGAAGGGGGGAGCCCAGGGCTAGGATAGCAGGGGGCTGTGGGTTGGGAGTGAGGGGCACTGGCAGGGCTGGAGGGGGGAGGGATAGCTCAGTGGTTTGAGCATTGGCCTGCTAAACCCAGGGTTGTGAGTTCAATCCTTGAGGGGACCACTTGGGGATCTGGGGCAAAATCAGTACTTGGTCCTGCTAGTGAAGGCAGGGGGCTGGACTCGATGACCTTTCAAGGTCCCTTCCAGTTCTAGGAGATGGGATATCTCCATTAATTTATTAATTTTATTTTTTATTTAGGGCTGGGGGGAGTCCAGGGCTGGGCTAGCAGGGGCTGCGGGTCGGGAGTGAGGGGCACTGATGGAGCTGGGGAAGGGGGGAGCCCAGGGCTAGGATAGCAGGGGGCTGTGGGTTGGGAGTGAGGGGCACTGGCAGGGCTGGGGGAAGCCCAGGGCTGGGCTAGCAGGGGCTGCGGGTTGGGAGTGAGGGGCACTGGCAGGGCTGGGGGAAGCCCAGGGCTGGGCTAGCAGGGGCTGCGGGTTGGGAGTGAGGGGCACTGGCAGAGCTGGGGGGAGTCCAGGGCTGGGCTAGCAGGGGCTGCGGATCAGGAGTGAGGGGCACCGGCAGAGCTGTGTGCTGGCAATTGAGGGGAAGGGAGGGAAGAACCCAATCCCTTTATCCCTCACTGCCCACCCTCCTAACAGCTCCCGTCTGTCTCCACAGAGTTTGAATACAAAGATTAGCAAAGGCCTGGGGCTGTGCTGCCCCCACGTAGGAACGGCAGCAGAGAGCAAGGCCGAGCAGCTAGAGCGGGGCCTGGGGAGTCGGGGGCCTGGCTTCTGTCCCCTGGGGAACAAACCTCCACTCCCTCAGCCTTGCTTTCTCCAGCAGTAAAATGAGGGTGACAAAGCGTCCACCTTGACCAGGGCCCCAGGGAGCAGCCATTCAGGGATGGGTCAGCTCCTTGGATTGCAGGTAGGGTGACTAGACAGCAAGTGTGAAAAATCGGGACAGGGGGTGGGGGGTAATAGGAGCCTATATAAGAAAAAGACCCCAAAATCGGGACAGTCCCTATAAAATCGGGACATCTGGTCACCCTAATTGCAGGTGCCAAGCAAACACAATGCATGGCGGTTCTCCGGCCACACACACACCCTCCCTTGCCCCTGCTGCCAGAAACTCCCCTGCTGTTGGATTGCCTCCCTTTTGCTCCCCTTGGGAAACTGCCATGCAGCCCAGCCCTCAGGGAAAACGGTGTTAAGTCCCCCCCAGGGTTAGCTAAGGGTAGCGGTAGCCGTGTTAAGGCCCCCGCCCCATTCAGCTACAAGTCTTACTAACTATCGCAGCATACCAAAAAAAAAGTGGAAGGGTGGAGCCTAGCTCACAGCCCCACCCACAAAGCCTCTATAAAATCCAATCAGCTGCTCCCCTTTCTCTCCAATATGGCTGCTGCTGGAGACCCTAATGCAACAGGTGAGGGTAGTGAGATCCCTAGAGTGGGAGAATCCTATTGCCTTGAGAGGTGCTTCTCTGTTTAGTTGGCAGCTGCTGGGGTGCAGAGGGGGGCTCCATAGGGTGTGTGCAGGCTGGCCCTAGGCGCGTGGCAGGGCTGGCCTGAGTGCACTGCTGTTTACAGGGTGTCATTCTAGTCCAAAAGCAGCTTTATGGCTTTAAATGCATGGGGAGCGCCTGGGGTTTTGCCTAAATCAATTACAGTCGCTCCCTGCCTGAGTAATGGATCTAATCCCTGGGTAACTAAATTACCCCATGCTCTGCTAATTGGATTGATCATTGTAACTAGTTAATGAAACTCCAGCCAATCTTTTCAAATCCGATTGTTGGCTGATATGGAACTAATTACCTACTGACCAATCAAATCAGAGGTTTACTGCATCTCCAGGGGAAATTGTCTTTTCCCTGCCATCTGGCCTTGCTCTCCAGCCTTCATGATGCCTTGTTAATGATGGCAGGAAGGAAATGCTGTAGCTGGGGAGGGGGAGCGGCTCTTCTCTGTCACTAACTAAAGACACAAAACAAAACACAAATCTCCTGGGTTGCAAACTTCATCCCTGGTGTTAATCTGAAGGTGGAACATCTGGCCAGGTGTCAGCTCGGCCCATCTGCTCGCTTCCCGGGGGAGGCAGGATGGCCCAATGGTTACGGCGCTGTCTAGGACGGGGGAAATCCAGCTTCCCTCCTTTCTCTGCCCCAGGAGTATGACCGTAGCTGCTCAGTGCCAGTTCTCCACCTGTAAAATGGGGATTGTTGCACTTCCTAGCCTCACTGGGCGACATGGGGTAAGAAGGTGAGAGGCTCAGATCCTAAGAGTTGGGAGCTGGATACGTGCCTGAGAGAGACAGCTCAGCAAGGCTGGAAATACCATCTGTCACCACCGAAAGCGGGCAGGCAGCTGCTGGGCTGTGATCAGCCACTGTAACTGCTTCCCCAGCGAGCTGGTACCTTGGCCTCCCTCCCCACCCCGCTGTCAGAACTTGGGTTGTCAGCGCCTTGAGGTGGGGCTGGCTTTTCGCGGTGGGGGAGGTGCATGGACACAGGATTTCCATCCCCAAGTGTCCAAGAATCCATTCTAGAGCCTTGAGGCCAGAGGGGCCCATTCGATCACCTGCTCTGGCACAGAACAGAGGCTTTTGCCCGCTGCCCCCTGGGTGGAGCCGGAGAGCTAGTGTATGGCTAAGGAAGCCAGGAGACACCGAGCGATGGATGATCCCCCACGGCTGGGGGGAGCTGGGTCCAGGGGTTACCCCCCTCCCTGCTAACTTCTGGGCCTAATTTCCCGTTGGAATCAGCCTGGCTTTGGCTTCCCACTGCGGGTTCTTCTTGTGCCTGGCCTGGCTGGTGACACCAAATCACCTCCCCCATCTTCTCTTGGCGGTGCTGAGCTCTGGGCGTCTCCCCGGGAGCCTTTCCTCCAGCCCTTGCCGTCTCTACTTCCTCCGCATCCTTTTAACGATGCACCACCCCAGGCTGGGCTGCCCCCATGCCCTGTCCAGAGGGAGAATCGCCCCCCGCTGCTATGCCCTGTGTGGGGACATGGCCGTGGCTGGGGACAGCGATGGGGGGTGTTTGCTGCTCCTGGCAGTGTGGGGATGTGGCTGTCACAGGTGCAGACCCCCAGTGCCCACCTCAGACCCCTCACCCCACCCCGGGAGATGCCCCCTTCCCTTCCCCTCCTCCCCTGGCCTGGGGCTCCAGTTGCTCCCCGGGCGCCACCATCTCCACCCAGCCGAGGGCAGGATTCGAACCCCTGACGCCCCCACCCAGCCAAGGGCAGGATTTGAACCCGTGAGCCCTCCCCCCACAGATGTCCCCCCCCCCCCCGGGGACGCCTGTGTCCCACGTAACTCGCTCTGTGTGGGGGGTCGCTTAGCCTAAGCCCCAAAGGATTCTGGGAAATGTCTCCCCACCCCGTTGAGCCCTGTGGCGGTCAGTGTCTCTTTAAAAACAAGATGGCCCCCGGCCCAGCTCTCCCCGCCCCGTCACGCCACTTCCGGGGGCGGGGCAGAGTGGCCGGAAGTGGGTCGCGTTTCCAAGATGGCGACTCCCTATGTGACTGACGAGACCGGTGAGTGCGGAAACCGCTTCCGGGAGGGGGGAGACCCCCCCCGCTCCGGCCTCACCCCCCCGCGAGCCGCCCCCCCCGCCTGGCCCGTATCCCCCCATTCTGCCCGCATCCCCCCCCGCCAGGGACCCCCCCGGATCCTGCCCCCCCACCGCCCGCATCCCCCCTGGATCCTGTCCCCCCCTCCGGCATGGACCCCCCCCGCCAGGGACCCCCCCCGCCCGCATCCCCCCCGGCTCCTGCCCCCCCACCGCCAGGGCCCCGCCCCCACTGCCCGCAACCCGCCCCCGGCTCCTGCCCCCCCCACCGCCCGCATCCCCCCATGATCCTGTCCCCCCCTCCGGCATGGACCCCCCCCCGCACGCATCCCCCCCCGCCAGGGCCCCGCCCGCATCCCCCCCCGCCTCCTGCCCTCCCCCCGCCAGGGACCCCCCCCCACTGCCCGCATCCCCCCCAGATCCTGCCCCCCCGCCCTTATCTCCCCAGCTCCTGACCCCTTAACCAGTCACGTGTCTGTGCCCCCCCCCAAACTCCTTAACCTTGTGCCCCCCCTTCAGTCTCACTCCGGATTGCTTGGGGCTGTTTCCTCCCCGTCCCCTGCGGGCCCCGCCAGAGAAGCCCCATCCTGACTGTGGCCTGGGGGGCTGCGCTGGTGGGGTGGCCACGGGGCAGGCCCTGGGGGTAGCGAACCCCAGTTTCTCTGCGGTAGGAGACGGCACCGGTACAATCACGCTGACCCATCGGAGACCTGACTCGTTGGATGACCTCCGGCATAATTCCCTTCCCTGCTCCGTGCCTCGGTTTCCCCATCTGAGGGTCCAGTACTGACCGGGGGAGCGTGAAGCTGGTTTTCAGTTTTTCTGTGAACTGAAAGTTGCTAGAGAGACACGGTGGGGGAGGTGACATCTCTTATTGGACTGGGGTTCTTAGCTGGCCGTGTCTTACTGAGCAGCCTTTAGGTGAATATTGAAATCACTTTTTCCCTTCCCCCTCTTTAAAATATCCCATCACAGACAAAGATGCTTGTAACGTTTCAGGGAAGTACATTGCCTCCACGCAGCGCCCTGACGGGACCTGGAGGAAGCAGAGAAAGGTGAAGGAGGGATACGTGCCCCAAGAAGAAGTGCCAGTGTAAGTCAAATTCTAGTCCTTATGGCTGCCCCCTCCAGAGAGCAGGGGAGGGCCTCTGGGATCTCTTGCATGGCCCGTAGTGGGGGGGCTGTTACGCAGTCCAACTCCTCGCATCTGAAACCTCGACTGCTGTGAGATTATCTGCTTCTACGGCACCGAATGTGTGCCGGGCGCTTCGGCCTATTCAGTGAACAGGTGGCCTGCTTCCGCAGAGCTGGGCTACCCGAGGAAGCGGCGCTGGTTTCACTTAAGGTGTGATTTTAAGCTGGTGCAAATTGTTGTGTGCGCACTCTTTTGGATTCGGGGCGGTTTCTTTTGGTTTAGCTTAAACCTGTTCTTAAAGGCCATAAGCTAACCTGAAGAAAGCCACACTCACTGAAATAACGGTCCCCATGGATTTGCCCAGGGATAGGTTAAACTGCTACCATTTTTGCATATAGGCCTGGGACCCCTCCCTCCTTCAGGGTAACGGCCCATCTCACAATCGTCCACCTCTTAGCTGGGTGCAGCGTGAGGAGCCAGACAATTGTACATTTGGGGCCTGCTCACCGCTTGGGGTCGCTTTCCCCAAAGGATCCGTGGGAGGCTTTGTGGCCGAGTTGGAAACACGTTCTTCAGTGCTCCACCGAACCAGACTAGGTGATCCCAAGGGTGTCTTCTGGCTTTAAATCTCTGAATCCCTAATGCAAGCCAGGCATTCCCGTCAGCCCCTGGAGTACTGATCCCAGCTCTTCTCCCACGGCAGAGCATGTTCAGGGAGCTCCGGGGGCATCTGGCTTGGCTTCAGAATTCCCATGTCCACAGAAGGGTCATTAGTGAGCTGGAATGGGGGTTGGGCTCAGCATGCCGCTGTGGATCTACGTCGGCCCCCATGGGGGCTCATCGACTCTCACATATGGGATGCGGCTCCCACTCCTCGCTAGAACCTAAGGCCAATCGGCTGTCAACTTTCTAGGCTTCCAGATTGGGCCATGAAGTTTTGGGAATGTGGTCGTTCGTTGGAGTCGAACCTGCCGTCTCCAAACCCTTTGGGGAATACTAAAGATGGCCTCCCTGCCCCGTCTCCCGAGGCCTTGCCCTGCCTCGGCGAGATTCCCGACGCCGGGACTCCCTCTAAGTGTTTTCAGCGTGCTAGTGCCGAGCGCTGCACTCCGGGCTGGCGTGCGCGTGTGCAGTTCTTACGCACCAGACATCCTCTCGCTGGCCCAACGCGAGTCGATCCAAGAGGGGCCATGGTGCAGCAAACCGCCTGTCTCCCATTGGGCCACATCTGTCAGGAAGGGTGCAATGGAGAGGCTGTCCCACGTTTCCCAGTCAAGCCCCTTTAAGATCCCCCCAGCCCAGCGCCCCCTCGGCTGTAATGATTTATAACCATGTGTATGTACTGTTGGGTTACATCGTGAGATCTGAGTCTTTTTCCAGGTGCCCGACCAACTTTGACCCCTCTTATACCATAAGATGTAACCTGGCGGTATGTATTAACTCCCCTTATAAATCATTCTGGTGGGCGGCTTCGGCAGGGCTCCGGATGTGTCCTGCCTGCGAGGGTAACCTCTGCCGGCCGGCATTGCTAGTCTCAGGCATAGAGCTCAGGTACTCGCAAACTGCTCAAATCCGGAAATGTCCGAGGTACGTCTGTTTCATGGAGGCTCACTCCTCTGGTCCTGGGCGTCGTCTCCCGCGCTGAGGGTGGCGGCCAAGTGCTGTGATTCCTTTGCCCTTTGGAGTTGTCCCTCAGTGATGCTGCTGTTCTGGGGGGCCTGATGGGATGGGCTGAGCATTCATGACTCGTTGGGTGGTGATTGGACCAGTGGGTTCTCAGCACCTCTTGTGGTGGGCTGGATCTGCAGCGGCAAGGCCTTGGGGCTCTGGGTGTGTCCAAGGCGCCGCTGCAATGGGGTTAGAGAGCGTTGGAGCTGATGGCCGCCGCATGGACCAGCTGGCTGGCTCCTGTTCTCTGTGCGTGGGAGAGGAAAGTCCTGATGGATTTTGTTCTGTGCAGGTATGAGAATAAGTATGTGAAGTTTTTCAAAAGCAAACCAGACCTGCCCCCCGGTCTGAGCCCCGAGGCCAACGTGCAGCCAGGCAAGCAGGCCACCAAGGCGGAGTGCGGCGAGACCGGCCTGTCCAAGACGGCCAAGAGGAACTTGAAACGTAAGGAGAAGAGGAAGCAGGAGAAAGGGGAGAGGGAGACAGACGAACTGATCCAGTCACTGGAAAAGGCCACCCTCTTGGGGGGCAGCAGCAGGGATGGTAAGTCGGCCCTGCAGCAGCAGCAGGCCTGCGGCGGAACGGCCCTGGGGGACGGGGACTCCTCAGCCTCTGAGAAAACCAAGAAGATGAAAAACCTGAAAAAGAAGCTGCGGCAGGTGGAGGAGCTGCAGCAGCGGCTGGACTGTGGGGAAATAAAGCAGCCGACGAAAGAGCAGCTGGAGAAGCTGGCGCGGCGGAAAGCGTTGGAGGAGGAGCTGGAGGACCTGGAGCTGGATTTGTAAGGGGGGGCCCGGGAGGGAGACTCTGAACTGGACTCAATGCACGCAGGCGAATGAATTCTGCGAGCTGTGGTGACCTCGTTGGGCCCGGCTGGGTTTTTTGTTGGGTGCTGCCTGGTTTTTAAGAACAATTTTCCCAGCTATCGATGTTAGAAACTCGACAACTTTTCACATACCTCTCTCCTTTTTTATTATTTTCTTGGGGGGGGGGGGGGGAAGGCTGGGGGTGTCATAGGGAGGGGGTGGGCGGGGCTAGCACCCCACGGCTGTTTCCCCAGCCCCATAGGATTCCCAGGTCCTCAGTATTCTGTGTTCCAGCCACTCACTCCTCCTCTGATTTTTAAAAATGACGCAATAATAAAATTGCAGTAGTGACCTCGGTGTCTGGGATTTTATTTTTCCTTCTTCGAGCCAAGCTGCCTTCAGGCCCCCACAGAGTCTCGTTGGCTTCCCCGGAGAGTGCGTGCTCTGCGTGCTGGAGGGAAAGCCGAGAAAGCTGATGCCCGCCCCTCTCTCAGGAGAACACGCCCATCCTCCCGTCAGCCCCACAGTGTGGTAACGGCCTACCCAAAATGTGTGGCTACTCAGAGTAGATTGTGTAGCTTTCTGGAACATGGTGCTTTCTCTGTGGGAGCAGAGAACTAGTTAACAGTGCTGGCCCTTAACGGATCTTCACCAGCATCTGAGACCGCGCCCATTGGAATGACCCTCCAGCGATTGCTTCAGGCTCTCTGCAAACTCAGGAAGGTGCTGCTCTGTCTAGGTCCCATTTTCCAAGTTTTTTCTGTGCAAGTCTCACTGCTAAGAACAGTCGGGGGGGGGAGGGGGCTGACTGTGCCCCTGGCTAGTCCTTGGTGCGCCCCTGGGAAGGTGAGCGCAGCACTGCCTGTCTTGGGGGTATATTGGTGTAAGAGTAACTGGCTTGAGCCCTCTGTAAACGGGGACCTGCTCCGCCTGACACTGGCCACCAGGTGGCTCTGTAGGGACCGTCCAGTCCCTTGAGTATGGTGGGCTGCAGGCCTCCGGCTGAAAATGAGACCCTTGGTCACTGCTCTAGTGATGGGTGTTCCCCGGCACGCGAGAGCGAAATCTGAGCTGCCTCGTCCATTCGTGGAGTGCGGGCACTTGGGCGGGTTCTGCCAGCCCAGCCCAGCGGTCGTGGTGGACAGGAAGGTTTTGCCTTAGATGCAGGCTGGGGTGGGCCTTGCGTTTTGGGGGGTGCTGGACGCCAAGCCGCAGCGTAGCGCTGCTGGAGAGGTGAGGGCGGGTGTGTCCTGCTGCTGCAGACCCCAAAGGAAGCTTTGGATCACGATTTGTGTCTGGGGGAGGGGGTTATGAAGGGGTTTAAACAAAACCCTTCTGGGATTCTTGGCGGCTTCGCCAGGAGCTGAGGGAGTGAGGCCTCGATCCCCTTTGACTGGGCTCTCCAGAAGGCGGCCCGTGGCTCCTGCTCCCCTTCGCCTTGCTCTCAGAAGTGGCTGGAGAGCTTTGGCTGAAATTCCCAGGAGAATTCAGCAGGCAGCAGAGGCCGGGCATGGGATATTTCAGCTCGAGCGGTTAAAGCTTAGCCAAGTTCTAAGCAATGAAAACAGGGTCTTGTAATGGGAAAGGTCAGAAAACCTTGATCGGTCGTGCTACTGACTCGGGGCGTGGGGACTGGCTAATTGACAATGGCGACTTGCCTGGCCGTGACCCAGTGCCTAGATCCCCCTGGTGTGTTTGTCTTCTCCAACGCCCAGGCCTGGCAGTGCCCGTCTGCCTTTGTATGTGGGGATGCCAGTGGGAGCCCCTGGGAGCAACACCCAGCACGTTGGGCCCCCGATCACCTCTGGGGTGTAAAGTAATACAGGGCAGAGTCCTCTGCAAGCCACAGCTCCGCCCGCTCCACCCGCTATTGACCAGCCAGCCCCTCTTCAGCTCAAGCTGGTCCCGCGGTGACGCCGCCACCAGCGGCCTTCCCTGGCTGGCTGGCTGAGAGCCCGTGTGCGCTCCCACGCCGCAGCAGCTCAGCGAACCCGTCTCCCCTCTGGCTGCTCCTGCCCTGGGGCTGTGCTGCGCTGACGCACTCTGGGTTGTTGGTGCAGCCGGGTGTTCACAGGGCCTGGGCCGGAAGCTCCACCCCGTTAACAGGCTGTAAGTGGCACTGAGTCGGCTCGGTGCCGCAGAGGCAGCGCGTTAGCACGGCCAGGGAGAGGCGGTGCGGCATGCCTGGGAGGGGGAAGCAGGTTCTAGTGCTGACTTGGCCCCCGGAGACCTTGGGCAGGTGACTTGGCTGTGCCTCGGTTTCCCCAGCTGTGCAGTAACACAGCAGCTGCTAGAGTAGCTCAGAGCCAGGGTCCTTCTCGCCCCGTATCTCCCAGCGGAAGAACCCTGCAGCGGGTATGTGTGGGGTCATCTGCCCCCTTCCTCCCCAGCGCTTGGGAGCGATGGACGGGAAAGGGGGTGGGAACTGGGCGGACCGGGTGTGGGATGAGGGTTGCTAGGGGCAGCAGCCCCCCTGTGTCTCATGGGAACGATATGTCCCGTCCTCCCCTTCCCTTGCCCTCAACAAGCTGCAGCTGTGGGGCCAGGACAGCAGCCCCTGTGCATGACCCAACCCGGTGGTTTTCTGGGTGGCGACGGGTGTTTAGGGCACAGAATTGGTGACTAATTAAAAGCCGCACAGAACACAGCTTGTCTTGTTTGTTGCCATAGTGACCAGAGGGTGACTAAGTGGGAGAGATGCCAGGGTGACGGACACGGGTCTGGTCAGTGTCACTGCGCGGGCGGGGGGCGGGACGTCTCCTGGGCACACGGAGGGCAATTTGTTACCAGCATGGCTGCCGCTTTGGGAAACTGAGGTGCAGAGGGGGCGGGCGTGACTTGCCTGAACCCCTGCAGGGAGATGGCAGCAGGTCTAGGAACAGAACCCAGGTGTCCTGGCTCTCACTCAGCTTGTGATGACCCCTAGACTGCGTGGCTGGGCGGGGCCAAAGCAAGGGGAGAGCAGGGTCCTGTCAGGCTTGTCCTGTGGGAGGCTGGGGTGGTGGCAGCAGGGGCATGAACCCGCCATGGGGCTGCGGCCTGGGGCCCACTGCTGTGTAAATACTGGCCCATTTGCCGGCTCCTGCCCCACCTCTAGGGGAAAGAGGGGGGCTCTTGCTGGCTGTGGGATTAGACTCCCCGGCCTCCGGGACGTTGGTTGGTGTTGGGTGTGAAACCCCTCGCTGCGTCTATTCAAGCTGAGCTGGGGTTGGCACATGGGGTGACCTGACTGGGCTCCCCACCTCTGGGGACTGCACGAGGTCTGTTAACACCATGTGCTTGGGGGGTGGGGGGGGTACAGGCTATCCCGTCTCCCTGCAGCCCCTTCCAAGCGTGGGAACCCGTTAGCATTAATCGCTTTGAGAGCGGGGTCCCTGTGGGCCAGGCGCTGGGCAAACACAGACCAGGCCCTGTCCTGGAGAGCTAAAGGCGCAGACCCAGGTGGAAATGGGGAAACTGAGGCACGGTGCTGGGACAGTGACTTGCCTAAGAGCATGTAGAACCCAGGAGTCCAGACTCCCCCCCCCCCCCCCCCGGCGCTCTAACCACTGGACAGTGGGAGGAAAGCAGCTGAGTGGGTTGGAGCAGGGGCTTCATCTGGGCTGACGGCCCTGGAGCCGCGGCTGGGATACAAATGCCATTTGTCGTCCCCCTGCCCGCGCCCCCTCCAAGCCGCACTCTCCCGCTCAGTGACGTGCCCCCCCCCCCGGCTCCTCCCTCCCAGCCAGTCAGCTCTGGAGTTCCTGGCAGTGCTGGGTCACTGACTGCCCCTTGGCCCAGCCGCTCGCCCATGCCAATTGAACCAGCCCAAGGCGGGGGCGAGCCCCAGGGACCAGAATGGCCATGGGGGTGTTTGTTCGGCTTTTGTGCTTGAAGGTTAAACTGTTTCCTGGGGGCCGGGCTGGGCTGGACAGCTGGCCTGGGGTGGGGTGCTTGAAGGAAGTGCTGCCCAGGGGGGTTGGGGGGAGGTTGGGATTCCTGGGTTCTATCCCCAGCTGCGGGGTCTAGTGGTTAGAGCAGTGGGGGGCTGGGCCCCAGGACTCCTGGGTTCTATCCCCAGCTGTGGGAAGGGAGGGGGCTCTCGTGGGTTAGAGTAGAGGTGGGAGTGGGAGTGGGGAGGCCTAGTGGTTAAGGGCAGAGTTAGGACTCCTGGGTCCTCAGCAGGTTTTGGGGGAGGGGGTCTGAACGAGTTCTATCGGGGCATTTGTACTGTGTTCTGGAGTCCCACTCCAAGCTCCTGCCACTAACTTTCGCTGTGACAGTTTGGGTAAGGTCACGCCCCTCTGTGCCTCAGTTTCCCTGTGAGCACAGAGTGGCAGGGCCGCACTCTGCATCTCAGCCAGGTCTCTGGGCTCACCTCTAGGCAGGTGACTGGCTCTATAACTCATCCCTCCATTCCCTTCCCGCCTGCCTGGATGGCAGGGTCCATGGTACGTCCCTCTTTCACCCACGGTGCCCCGTCCTTCACTCCGGTTTGCCTCGCAGGGCTGGCATGGTGCCGGAGTCTGATCCCACGGGCCAGGCTGCGTCTCCCCGTCAGCTGAGGATGGCGGGAGCCCGGGAGTCGCGCCCTGATGGTTTTCTCAGCCGGGGGAGTTGGCAGGAGCCGGAAGCATGGAAAATACCCATCGTACAAAACACCAAATGTGGGGCAGAAGGGGGGAGCTGGGTGTGGGATCTGCTGTCCTGGCCCTCCCCCACCGCTGGTTGTCCCTGTCTGCCTCCCTACATCCCTCTGCAGCTTCAGCCAGGGTGGGGGTTCTGCCTCCCTACTGGCTCCGGCAGCTCTGCTGTGCAGGTGTTAACAGCTGCCACGTTCCACCCCAGAGGTGGCTGCATTTCAGTGGTGGTGGAACTGATTGCTATGTGGCCTCGTTGGCCCTTGTAACTTTTATCATAGCTAGGTCCTGTCCTTAGTCCTGTATGTATCTAACCCCCTTTAATCCTATGCCTCTGTCCGATCCTGTTGCGATGAGTTCCCCAGGTGAATTGTCCCATCACACCCCAATTCTTTCCCCCCTTCTGCGGGTGAGTGGAGGGGAAGGGGAACCCTTGAACTGCCCTGGTGCCCTCCCCCAATGCGCTGTGAAAGGGGGGAGCCCTCAGACTCAGGCCGCGCAGCAGCCAGTTGTGTAATGAGCAGGCGTGCATGTGGGGCTCACGTCGCCATGGCTGCGGCTGATTCACTACTGCCCGATCCCGGGGGGGACAGGCCAGAGACTGACAATGCTTGTCCCGAGGGACGGACGCTGGGGCCTTGCTGGGAGCCCTGGTCCTTTGTGCCGTTCTCCTGGCAGCTGTTCTGTGGCGCGGTTTGCTGGGCAAGGAGTGAGTCTGTGAGGAGAACAGGCTGGTGCGACCGACCGGTGCCCACGGGCGTCAGTGGGGCCAGAGCCCAGCTGGGGCGACCCGGCCGGTGCCCCACGGGCGTCAATGGGGCCAGAGCCCAGCCGGGGCGACCGACCGGTGCCCCACAGGCGTCATTGGGGCCAGAGCCCAGCCAGGGCGACCCGGCCGGTGCCCACGGGCGTCAGTGGGGCCAGAGCCCAGCCGGGGCGACCGACCGGTGCCCCACGGGCGTCAATGGGGCCAGAGCCCAGCCGGGGCGACCGACCGGTGCCCCACAGGCGTCATTGGGGCCAGAGCCCAGCCAGGGCGACCCGGCCGGTGCCCCACGGGCGTCAATGGGGCCAGAGCCCAGCCGGGGCGACCGACCGGTGCCCCACAGGCGTCATTGGGGCCAGAGCCCAGCCAGGGCGACCCGGCCGGTGCCCCACGGGCGTCAATGGGGCCAGAGCCCAGCCGGGGCGACCGACCGGTGCCCACGGGCGTCAGTGGGGCCAGAGCCCAGCTGGGGCGACCGACCGGTGCCCCACAGGCGTCAATGGGGCCAGAGCCCAGCCAGGGCGACCCGGCCGGTGCCCCACGGGCGTCAATGGGGCCAGAGCCCAGCCGGGGCGACCGACCGGTGCCCCACAGGCGTCATTGGGGCCAGAGCCCAGCCAGGGCGACCCGGCCGGTGCCCCATGGGCGTCAATGGGGCCAGAGCCCAGCCGGGGCGACCGACCGGTGCCCCACAGGCGTCAATGGGGCCAGAGCCCAGCCGGGGTGACCCAGCTGGTGCCCCACTGACTTCACCAGCTTTACACCCACTGGGGCCCTGGGGGATGGGTCCCAGCTGGTTCCTAGGGGCACGTTGCAGACCCCCAGCAGCTGACCCCAGTGGGCTGGAGAGATCATGGCGGTGTGGGGGCTGTCCGGGCTGGGGGCAAAGGGTCAATTCCACAGGCTTGTTGAACTCTGTTTTGCTCCCAATGTCAGGCCCGGGGGACACTTGAGAGCATCCCAGAGGAGTAACCTGGGCCGGGCTTGGGCAGCATCTCACAGGGAGAGGACGTGAGGGGAAACTGAGGCCTGGGGGCGGGGCTGTGGTTGTCCCAGGGTCACGCAGCAGAGCCAGGATTAGAACCCAGGAGTCCTGTGTCCTATTCTGGTGCCCAAACCGCGCAGGGCAGAGACTGCCCCATGCTCTGTGTCTGTGCAGCCCCTGGTCCAGCGGGCCCTGCGCTGGGTCGGTCCGTCATGCAGCCCGCTCGGGAAGGGGTTAACTGTCTGTCCCCCCCCTCCGGGGGGGGGCTCTGGCCTGCGGTTGCAACATGGTTTAGTTTGGAATGAGTCATCCGGGCTGTTCAAGGTTTATAAACTTGGGAAAGGGGCGGGAGGGCTGGAGAGGAGCGAAGGGCCGCTGGGAACCCGGCGGGCAGGAGGGGACGAGGGACCAGGCCCAGAAAGACGGTTTCCAAGGGCTCAGAGGAGTGTCTAGTGCCCCCTCTTAGAAACCGCCATTGGCCGGTGCTGCTAGAGGCTCCGCTGAGGATGATTGGGCTGGAGCTGCTCTGCAAGGTCTGTGCCCTCGCCCTCTTCGCCAGCACCGCTGCCAGCGACCCCTCGGAGGAGCAGGAAGCTGTGGTGAGTCGGGGCCGGGGGTGTTCTCGTGCCCCAGAGTGAGCACCAGCTCCGGGGCCCAGCCGGGATGGTGCTGGGGGGACCGGGGATGGGGCGGAATGGTGCCGGTGCCCCCCAATCCCCATCCCATTCCTGGGATCCCGCCCAGCTCTGCCGGTGCCCCTCACTCCCGCCCCGCGGCCCCCTGTTATCCAGAGCTGGGGGATGGGGAGCTCTCACCAACCCTGATCTGACAATCCTCCGGGGCTCCCCCAACCCAGCCCTGCCAGCGTTCCCACGCCAGCCCCGGGACTTGTTTCAATCTGTGCTGGGGACGGGGCCACCTACCAGTGCAGAGCCCACCCACGTGCCAGGGCGTTGCAGCGTGGCTGGGCCAACATGGCAGCGACCCCAGGCTGGACACCACGGTTCCTCCCAGGCTGGGAGAGAACAGTGTCACCACATGGCCAGGCCCCCCGCTGACGTGCCAAGTAGGCCGTAGGAATTTCCTGTCCGCTTGTTCACCCAGCTGTGCGGGCCACGCAGGCCTTGGCCAGGACGCCTGGGTTCTATCCCTGGCTGGGAGGGGAGTGGGGTCTAGTGGTTAGAGCAAGGGGACTGGGAGCCAGGACTGTGGGGTTCTGTCCCCGGCTCTGGCACTGACCTGAGGCAAGTCTCTTCCCCACTGCCTCAGTTTCCCCATCTGTATAATGGAGACAATGATCCCACACACACACCCTGGGGGGCTGTGAACCTTCATTAAAGGGACAGCGTTTTGAGCTCCTCAAAGCATTATGGGAAATGCCAGCCTCTAAGTGCCCAGGCGTGAGATCACGCAGCTCATCTCTTGCCAGGCCCAGAGCCTGGAGGTGGCGCTGCACCCCTCTGGCCAGGGCCCTGTTTCCCACCCGCGTAGCGATGCCCAGGTCCCTGGGGGCCGGACGTGTCCCGCTGACCCATGTCCCTTCCCCCCCCCCCCCCCCCCAGCGTTACCTGCTGCAGTTCGGGTATTTGCAGAAGCCGCTGGAGAGGCTGACGGACGAGTTCACCGAGGCCGAGCTCACCGAGGCCGTGAGGTAACGCGGGTGCCAAGCACCCTAGGAGGGGCCAGGGCCGGGCTGGGGCACATGGGCACAGCTGGGGCCGGAGCCCGGGCGTGGCTGGTGGTCGGAGTCCCAGCGGGGCGTGTGCGTGACCAGAGCCACGCTGCCCCCTGGGCATGCTGGGCCGTACCCGATGTCCCTGGCACCCCCCAGCCTGCGCCATGGGGGAGCTGGTCTCTTCGAGGCCCCATCCCTCGAGCGTCGAGGCCCCAGCTGAACCTGCCATCTGTGCCCCCCGCGTCCAGGTCTTTCCAGCTGGCCTCCGAGCTGCCCGCCACCGGCCTCCTCGATGATGCCACCCTGGAGCAGATGAGGCAGCCGCGCTGCGGGGTCGAGGACCCCTTCAACCAGAAAACCCTCAAGTACCTGCTGCTGGGTGAGGGGCGGACGGACGGACCCCAGTGCAGCCAGTGGGGGTGGGGGGAGCTGAGTGCTGGGCCGCCTGGCGGGCTCGGGGTTACGGCTGGCGTTAGAGTCGTGTTGGGTTGGGGTCGAGGTTACGGAGCTAGGGATGGGCGGGGGTCAGGTCGGCATTATGGGGCTAGGCCCAGAGGTGGAGGGGAAGGTGATGGAGCCAGCATCAGGGTGTCCCTTCGACCCCGAATGCCAGGGCAGGGCAGGGCTGGCCCTCTCCTGCCGCTGGGCACCGAGGGGTGGAAGCCGGGTCCCAGCGTTCCCTGTGGCCTCGGAAGGAGGCTGGGGGCCCCCATCCCTTCCCCGCTGGCAAAGCCGCTCTCCTCCCTCTGCCCCCCAGGCCGCTGGCGCAGGAAGAACCTGACCTACCGGCTCTACCGCTACACACGCGACATGGGGGCCAGCGCTACCCGCGAGGCCATCCAGGCCGCCTTCGGGTACTGGAGCGACGTGGCTCCGCTGACCTTCCGGGAGGTGCGGCACGGCCCAGCCGACATCCGCATCTCCTTCCACGGCGCCACCTCCTGGACCTGCTCCCGCCCCTTCGACGGACCTGGTACGCGGAGCCGCCCGGGCGCGGGGAGGGCAGGGTCGGGGTGAGCGGCCGCCTGGTTCCAGGAGGGGGCGCTCTCACGAGCAGGCCGTACTGCCCCCAGTGTGCGGCAGGGAGCTGGGCGGGGGGCTCAGTCGGGATGGGGGAGCCGCCCTCATAGTGTCTCCGGGCACAGGGAAGGTGCTGGCTCACGCCGACGTCCCAGAGGAGGGCACGGTGCACTTCGACGAGGACGAGCTGTGGACGGAGGGGACGTACCGTGGCGTCAACCTGCGCATCATTGCGGCCCACGAGATCGGGCACGCCCTGGGCCTGGGCCACTCCCGCTACCCCACGGCCCTCATGGCCCCCGTCTACGGCGGCTACCGGCCCCACTTCCGCCTGCACTTCGATGACATCGACGGCATCCGGGCCCTGTACGGTGAGGGACGCCGGGGCTAGCTCAGGGGTTTGAGCGTTGGCCTGCTAAACCCAGGGTTGGAAGTTCAATCCTTGAGGGGGCCATTTGGGGATTGGTCCTGCTTTGAGCAGGGGGTTGGACTAGACCCCCCTGAGGTCCCTTCCAACCCTGCTAGTCTATGAAAATCTCCCCTGCCCCGGGTCCTTCCCCTCCCACAGTATCCCACTGGCTCTGTCCCCCACCCCGAGTCCTGCTGGGCCTGGTATTCCCACACCCCTCTGGCGTTCCATGGGGGGACCCCACTTCTCCTTGCCATGCTCTGCCTGCCGGGCCCCGCCTCCTGCCCCACATGTCTGTCTGGGTTCAGCTCCCCTTTCCCCGTGCCCTCCAGGAGCCCCTGCAGCCCCCAGCTGGCCTGTAACGGGCCAGAATAACCACTGTCTGGTGTTACTTTCAGGCAAAAAGACTCCCCCAGTGATGCCGTCCAGGACCCTCCCACCTACCACCTCCAGCCTGCCGCCCACCAAGGTGCCCGACCCCTGCGCCGACGGCTTGGACGCCCTGATGTTCGGTGAGCCGGCGGGGCTCTTTCGTGGGGGAACTCCCAACGGGCTGGGAAAGAGAAGGGACCAAAGCCCCCTGGATTCTCCGGGGTTGGTGCCCGGGGACGGAGACGATGCTGGGCGTTCGGGGAGGGCTGCGAATGGCCCAGGGAGGGCGTTAATATAAAATAATGGAGCCAACGGGCATCGGAACTGGGCCAGCGGCTGCAGACAGCCTGAGCTGAAATGGAGCCGGGGGGGTGAGCAGGATGAGTGGGTTTATGACTCTTTGGCCAGGTAGCACCCACCTAAAAATCAGCCCGCGCCCCCTTCGCTAACGGCCGCTGAATTAACGGCCATCCACCGTCTGGCTCACCGTGGGCTCAGACCAGATCCTGTGTAAACCCCGCACCAGCGGAGCGAGCGTTTGCCAGCCCAGTCCCGGGAGCTAAAACGTGCGCAAACCAGTACGGCCCAGCCCGTTAGCAGCAGGGCCTGGGGCTGGGCCCCGACGTGCCTGAGGGGCCCCAGGCCAAGGGAGGAAATAGGTTTTGGGGGCGATTTACATGATGACCCATCTCTGTACAAAGACAAGTGCGTCATCGCTCCAGGCTGCGCTGCCCCCCCTCCCCCCGTGAGCCTGGCCCCGAGCTCAGGCACGTCCCCCCAGTGCCCCACATCTGTGAGGTTGGGGGCCGCCCACCGGGCATTAACCCTTTGCTCCCCTCTGCCTCCCAGGCCCGTATGAGCAGACCTACGCCTTCAGGGGGGGCTACGTCTGGACCGTGACGGATTTCGGGACCGGCCCCCTGAAGGAGATCCCGGCCCTGTGGAAGGGGCTCCCGGGGCAGCTGGATGCGGCCGTGCACTCCCCACGCACCGGCAGGAGCTACTTCTTCAAAGGTGGGGGAGCCTTGCCGGGGGTGTCAGAACGAGTGGTGGAAGGGGCACAGTAGGTGGGGGGGAGCTGCTTGTGGGCCTGGCTTTGGGCACCATTCTGCATCGCAGACATCCCCCCCCCCCCACTTCTGCCGCAGGTGACAAGGTCTGGAGGTACCGAGGCTTCCAGCTGGACCCTGGCTACCCCAAGGCCCTGACCCGGGTCCCGGCCAAGATCGACGCCGCCTTCTACTGGCCGGGGAACAAGAAGATCTTCCTCTTCAAGGTAAGCGGTGGGCCCCGGGTCCTGCTGATCTCTCTGAAGGTCCCCGGCCTGGGTGCCCCCTCCAGCCCCAGCCTCCCCTCTGAGCCCTGAGCCAGGCCCCTCCCAGCCCAGGCAGCTCCTGCCCACTCCGGCTTTAGGACCCAGCAAGCGGAGCCGGCTGGGGCGGGAATTCCCAGCCCCGCCCCCTCGTCCTGCCAGCCCCGCCCCCTCGTCCTGCCAGCCCCGCCCCCTCGTCCTGCCAGCCCCGCCCCCTCGTCCTGCCAGCCCCTTGGGGCAGGGAGCTTTGGGTCCTGCCTTTCGCCTTGTGCCCAGCTGCCTCTGTCCTGAGGGCGGGTTGATCCCAGGACAGGAGGATGCTGGTTGGCTGGAAAAGGACAGGCGTAACCACTCAGCCAATGGCAACGCCAAGGACCAGTGCAGAGTCCTGCACTTAGGACGGAAGAATCCCACGAACCGCTACAGACGAGGGACCGAATGGCTAGGAAGCAGTTCTGCAGAAAAGGACCTAGGGGTCACAGTGGACGAGAAGCTGGATATGAGTCGACAGTGTGCTCTTGTTGCCAAGAAGGCTAATGGCATTTTGGGCTGTATAAGTGGGGGCATTGCCAGCAGATCGAGGAACGTGATCGTTCCCCTTTATTCGACATTGGTGAGGCCTCATCTGGAGTACTGTGTCCAGTTTTGGGCCCCCCACTAGAAGAAGGATGTGGACAAATTGGAGAGAGTCCAGCGGAGGGCAACAAAAATGATTAGGGGGCTGGAGCACATGACTTATGAGGAGAGGCTGAGGGAACTGGGGTTATTTAGTCTGCAGAAGAGAAGAGTGAGGGGGGATTTGATAGCTGCTTTCAACTACCTGAAGGGGGCTTCCAAAGAGGTTGGAGCTCGGCTGTTCTCAGTGGTGGCAGATGACAGAACAAGGAGCAATGGTCTCAAGTTGCAGTGGGGGAGGTTTAGGTTGGATATCAGGAAACACTATTTCACTAGGAGGGTGGTGAAGCACTGGAATGGGTCCCGTAGGGAGGTGGTGGAATCTCCTTCCTTGGAGGTTTTCAAGGCCCGGCTTGACAAAGCCCTGTCTGGGATGATTTAGTTGGGGATTGGTCCTGCTTTGAGCAGGGGGTTGGACTAGATACCTCCTGAGGTCCCTTCCAACCCTGATATTCTATGAACGCAACCCTGATATTTGTAGGACCACGCCCCTCCTCACGGGCGATATACCAGAGCCTGGGCCCAGAGCATTCTGGGAAGTGTAGTTCACATCTTGCAGTCTCCTTCCCCTGGGGCCCTGGAACTGTGTAGCCATTTCCAAGCTGGTCCTGAGGGACACTCCCCCCCCCCCCCCCCCCCCGCAGCATCCTGCCAGATGCATTCTGGGAGAATCCTTCTGGCATGTTGTCGGCTCCAAGCCAGGAGCTGGGCAAAGGCGGCTCACCAGCCAGCACTGCCTGGCAGGACCAGGGGCTGGTACCCGGTGTGGGGGAGGGGACCTAGCCCTGGCGAGCCAAGCCGCCAGCCCCCCTCTGCTTTGCCTTCCTGCTCAGGGCACCGGCTACTGGCAGTGGGACGAGCTGGCCTGGAGCGACTTTGGCGGCTACCCCAGGAAGATCTCCAAGCTGTTCACCGGGGTGCCCTCCCACCTGGACGCGGCCGTGGCCTGGGAGAACGGCCGGGTCTATTTCTTCAAGGGGGACCAGTACTGGCGGGTGAACGCGCAGCTGCGGGTGGAGAAGGGGTACCCGCTGAGCACGGCCGAGCGCTGGATGCACTGTGAGACCTAGGCGCCCCCGCGGGATGGGCCCGGATGCCCTGGGATCGGGGCCACAGGGGATGGAGAAGAGAAGGGGGAGAGGGGGGTTTAATGGGCCAGAGGCGCCACCTGCAGGCAGCTGGCAGGAACGGCACAGGGACAGGACATCAGGGGGGTGGGGAGGGATGGGGGCCTTGCCCGGGCACTGTACCCCTGGGAGCCGCTGCTCCCTCCCTGCACAATAAACCCCATCCCCTGTGCATCATGGTGACCCTGCGAGCTCTGTGCCAGGGCAGCGTGGGGCTGGGCCTCCCAGGGGTGGCTGAGGAGCAGGGGCCCGGCTGTTTTCTGCCCCTCCCTCCCTGAAATCCAGCACCCCCCGCAGCTGGGAACCCCAGCCCTGAGCTGCTCTGCCCCTGGGGTCCTGCCAAAGGGGGCAGACCCTGCAGACAGACACACGGAGCCAGCCGGCCACACCCGCTCTGTAAGGCAGTTTAATGTGCCCCCCCGGTACAGTACATAGCGTATAAACAGGGGACCGGCTCCCTCCCCCCTCGGGAGCCAGGGCTGAGATGGGGGGGGCTGCTGGAGCCGGCGGCTTAGGGAAGTGCTGCTAGAAGCGTTAGACCGGCTGGGCCTTGGCTGTCATCCTCGCAGGCCGGGGGATCTGGGTCCCCCCGCCCCCCTTGCAGGGCATCTGCCATGGCGACAGTTCCTGTGTGTACAGGCTCGCCCTGAGCCTGCGAGCGCCCTGTGCCGCCCAGGGCTGGCTGACGGGGCTCGGGCCGGGGCGGCTGCTGGCTCCTGGCCTGTTATGGCTGCTGAGTTCCCAGAATGCTCCGTGCCAGCCCCTCCGCACAGCGTCTGGGCCCCCACTGCTGCTCCAGCTGCAGCCCCCACGGGCCTCGCCCGGCCTGGGGAGAGCTTTAACTCGGGGCCCCAAGGCAAAACCCCCCAGCGATGGGGCAGGGGGCTCTGCCCCAACCCCAGTGCCGGAGGGGGAATGGGGGAGTCCGAACGAGAGCGGTTGGACGTTGTGGGGGGCCCAGAGCAGGGTCCCCAACCTGACACTGGAGAGCAGGTCGAATGGAACCAGCTGTATCCCCTGGAGCCCCGCCTCCCCTCTGGACAGGCCAATAGGGGCAGGGGAAGGCAGCTGCTTTGAATATTTAAAGGGGCAGGAGGTGCCCACCCTATCTGGGAAGCGCAGCTGCTGGGCTGGGGAGGGGGCGCCAGGGGGTGAGGGGAGGTGAAGTGTCACCAGCAAAACGGTCTCCCCCCATCGCTGCCGCCTCCGCCCCTAAGGCACAAGTGGAATGTAGTGAAGCCCCTGCCCCCGTCAGAGGCGCCCGCCGGGCACAGGGGCGGTCAGGGGCACGGTGGAGCCGCAGTCGTAGTCCAGGTCGAGGACGGTGTGGGTGGAGGTGCCGGGGCCCAGCTGGCGATCCCGCAGGCTCTGGATGTAGCTCTGGGGGCACGGAGGGGACAGGTCAACACAGGGCGTGCCCTGAGGGGGGCCCCCCTGCCCCTTCATCCCCTGGCGCCAGGACCCCAACCCCTGGCTAGGCAGCAGAGCCCAGCATTCACCCTATAAACTAGCCATGTGGCATCCCCCTTCTTACCCCCCCCCACCCGCTTACAGACTGCCTGGGCCTCTCTCCTGCCCAAACCCAGCTGGCTCTGGGGCGGAGCATGGCAGCCGAGTATAACGGGATCCCAGCGGAGCTATTCAGCCTCCGACAAGGGCGCGGGGCTCCGTGATCACTCCGGGGAGGGGGAGAAGGGGGCTCCCCACTCACCGGTGCCAGGACATCGCCCGCGTAGCGCTTGACGGGGTTGGGCTTGCGCCGGTAGCTGCCCTCCTGCGGGGGGAGGCTCTGCCGTTTCTTGGCCTCCTTCTGCCGGATCCGCAGCAGCTGCAACCGCTTCTGCCGCCGGCTGATGATCACTGGGAGGGTGAGTCAGCGTGAGCACCCGCGCCAAGGCCCCCCCCTGCTCTGCCCCAGGCCCCCCCCACTCTGCCCTAGACGTGGAAAGCACAGGACCAGCCTGGCCTTGCTCCTTCAGTGCGGCAGGGAAACTGAGGCACGGCCAGGTGTGGGAATT